>NC_053389.1:801680072-801980072 GCF_905171765.1 Bufo bufo
GGTTTTTATATTTTATTTTATTTTCTATATGATGGTTTTAATTACATCTAATTTCCCCTATATGGCGGTTTTATATTTCATTTATTTTTCTATATGGCGGTAATTTATTTTTTATTTTTATTTTTTTTCCCTGTGTGGTTCCCTTGCACTGATGGCGGGTTTTAGAACACTCAATGGCCCGACTTGCCAGGGCCCTGCCCTGTGGGCCAGGAGACCGTGTAGTCACCTGGACAACTAAACCTCCTCTCCCCCCCCCCTTTCCCTTGTCCGGCCCGGCTGCCCGTGAACCCGCGCTCCACGTGGAAACGCAAGCTGACATCGTAGCCAGGGAGACCGGCAGGGGGGCGGGTGACGTCACTGCCGGCGCCGGAAGACGAGTGCTTGCATGCGCCGGTTTCTAGGCCGAAGGTGCCAACTCGTGCTCCAGCCTCCCCCCAAGAACCTTCCCCCATGAAAGGGGAGATGCCGTGGTGCGCACACTCATCCCCGGGCCGCCCGCCGCCGGAAGCCTGGAGAGCGGCCGGGGACCGGCACCAGGAAGTGCGTGCGTTGTTTGGGGAAGAGGTGAGTCGGCCAGACAAGTCCCCCCCCCCCGGCACGGAAGAGCCGTGCCGGCTACCAGGTGCGCTCCCCGTCGCCGGGCCGCCAGACAGACAGGGAGACGGGCGGTGAAGGGAACCCGGAAGCGCGTGCGTTCCACGCTGGAACGCACCCAGAGAATGAAGCGGTGGGAAGGAGACGGACTGCCGCTGTCCTCTGCCCTGCGAAAGAGCCCCCTACTTACCACTTGAAGAGACGAACTCTGCACGAGGCGGCCGTAGATACCAGGAGACACACGTAACAATAGCCAGTGAATATCCATTAACCGGAACGCCCACTGAGGTGAGGGGAGTGGGGTTTAAAAAGGCTCAAGCCCCTCCCACAAATGCAGGCTGAACTTCAGCCTTACCAACATATCATTTATTTATTTTATTTTTTTTTGGGGGGGGGGGGTCGGGGTGGCAGTGGATCTTGAGTGAGTTCCCACACTTTTTTTCCCAGGACTTGACCCCTGTTTACACTGTTCGTGCAGATGCTCTAGCATGTGCAATGTTGAGTTCCAAAAAGGGGTGAAATGGTAGACCATTCTATCACTGCAATCCAGTTCACTGTTACATAAGAATAGCTAAAGTGTGAGGACAGTCTACTGGATATTGTCAGCACCTTGCACGAGCCAGTTCCAAGGATAATGTGCTGCATTGCTCAGGTTCAGCGCAGCCACAATATTGCAGCCATTGTCGCTGACTACTTTGCCCAGTTGGAGTCGGCGCGGAAACAGCCAACGGAATGTTTGCTGCTTGATTTACTTTAGCAGCTGATCGCCTATTTGGCTGCTATTGCACAAGCCAATCAGATCAAGCACTGTATGGCAACGCTTGACTTGACACATGTGATAGGAAGGAGGGGGAGTGGGAGGGACACTGGGCCCTGCTGCTGTTGGGGAAGGGACCATGTACATGGAGGAGGAGGTGGAGGAGCTGGATAAGTGCCTGCTGTGGGAGCCAGCTCGATGCAATCATGGGGGAGGGGGCAAAAGAACCTGGCCATGGTGCTGGGGTACCGCCTCTCCACTGCTGCAATAAACATTGACCCAGTGGGCTGAGAAAGACATATATCGTCGCTGCCCGTAGCAGCTGCTCTAGATGTCCACAGTGGCGTGCATCTTGACAAGGAGCAGCCCGCATTCTCTGCATGTGAGAGTACAAGGCACCACAAAATAGTACGGTAGCAACTGTGCCTCCAGCAAAATGGCCAAGAGGGCGTTTAGCTTGTAGACAAGCTAATTGCTAGTTGAGAAAAGTTTTTTCATGGCCACCGAGTCGTTATGGATGTCTCATGATGAAGCGGAGGACAAGGAAGAGGAGGAGTCTTAGTAGGAGAAGAAGCTGGTGATGATGACAAGGACGCTGAATTTCTTGGGGATACGAGTTGACTGCCACAAAGAAGATCAGGAGAAAGGAAAGGAAAATAGACTTGTTTTGATTGGGAATGCTGGCCAGATCCTGCGCAAATGCTCTCCACAGCCAAAACCTCCTCACCAACTAGATGTATTGGCTTCTATGCCCCATGACCCTTTAGAATCCTCTGATGCGGAAAGCCTAAGCAGAGAGGAACCCCCAGCTAAAGATACTTAGCTGCTCATGACTTACAAGACCCTACAAAATATAATAGAGGTGTCTCGACAACCTGTGCTGTCTGAACTTTCTGATATTAAACAAGATTTACTGCATTGTATTGGAATGCATTGTAAAGGATTAGACCTCCAAAAGTTCAAGTCCCAAAGTGGGACAAAAAATAAAGTGAAAAAAAAAGTTGAAAAAAAAGTTTCCCCCCCAAAAAATTCAGTTTCAAGTTGGTAAAAAATATGGGGAAAAAAAAAAGTATACATATTAGGTATCGCCGCGTGCGTATCGACCGGCTCTATAAACATATCACATAACTTAACCCCTCAGATGAACACCATAAAAAATAAAAACTGTGCTAAATAAACCATTTTTTTGTCACCTTACATCACAAAAAATACAACAGCAAGCGATCAAAAAGGTGTTTGCCCACCACAATAGTACCAATCTAACCGTCACCTTATCCCGCAAAAAATGAGCCTCTACATGAGACAATTGCCAAAAAAATAAAAAAAAACTATGGCTCAGAATATGGAGACACTAAAACATCTTTTTTTTGGTTTTAAAAAAGCTGTTATTGTGTAAAACTTACATAAATAAAAAAAAGTTGTACATATTTGGTATCGCCACGTTCGTATCGACCCGGCATTATAAAAATATCACATGAACTAACCCCTCAGATGAACACCGTAAAAAATTTAAAATAAAAACTGTGCTAAATAAACCATTTTTGTCACCTTACATCACAAAAAGTGTAATAGCAAGCGATCAAAAAGTCACACGCACCCCAAAATAGTGCCAATAAAACCGTAATCTCATCCCTCAAAAATCATACCCTACCCAAGGTAATCGCACAAAAACTGAAAAAACTATGGCTCTCAGACTATGGAAACACTAAAACATGATTTTTTTTACTTCAAAAATGAAATCATTGTGTAAAACTTACATAAATAAAAAAAAAAGTATACATATTAGGTATCGCCGCATCCGTGACAACCTCGTCTACAAAAAATATCACATGATCTAACATGTCAGATGAATGTTGTAAATACAAAAAATAAAAACGGTGCCAAAACAGCTATTTCTTGTTATCTTGCCTCGCAAAAAGTGTAATATAGAGCAACCAAAAATCATATGTACCCTAAACTAGTACCAACAATAACTGCCACCCTATCCCGTAGTTTCTAAAATGGGGCCACTTTTTTGGAGTGTTTCTACTCTAGGGGTGCTTCAGGGCGGCTTCAAATGGGACATGTGTAAAAAAAAACAGTCCAGCAAAATCTGCCTTCCAAAAACCGTATGGCATTCCTTCCTTCTGCGCCCTGCCGTGTGCCCGTACAGCTGTTTACAACCACATATGGGGTGTTTCTGTAAACTACAGAATGAGGGGCCATAAATATTGAGTTTTGTTTGGCTGTTAACCCTTGCTTTGTTACTAGGAAAAATTGATTAAAATTGAAATTTGCCAAAAAATTTAAATTCTGAAATTTCATCTCCATTTGCCAATAACTCTTGTGGAACACCTAAAGGGTTAACGACGTTTGTAAATCAGTTTTGAATACCTTGAGGGGTGTAGTTTCTTAGATGGGGTGACTTTTATGGAGTTTCTACTCTAGGGTTGCATCAGGGGGGCTTCAAATTGGACATGGTGTAAAAAAAACTGTCCAGCAAAATCTGCCTTCCAAAAACCGTATGGCATTCCTTTCCTTCTGCGCCCTGCCGTGTGCCTGTACAGTAGTTTACGACCACATATGGGGGTGTTTCTGTAAACTACAGAATCAGGGCCATAAATATTGGTTTTGTTTGGCTGTTAACCCTTGCTTTGTAAAAGTAAAAAAAATATTAAAATGGAAAATCTGCCAAAAAAGTGAAATTTTTAAATTGTATCTCTATTTTCCATTAATTCTTGTGGAACACCTAAAGGGTTAACAACATTTGTAAAATCAGTTTTGAATACCTTGAGGGGTGTATTTTCTTAGATGGGGTCACTTTTATGGAGTTTCTACTCTAGGGGTGCATCAGGGGGGCTTCAAATGGGACAAGGTGTAAAAAAAAACAGTCCAGCAAATCTGCCTTCCAAAAACCGTATGGCAATTCCTTTCCTTCTGCGCCCTGCCATGTGCCCGTACAGTAGTTTACGACCACATATGGGGTGTTTCTGTAAACTACAGAATCAGGGCCATAAATATTGAGTTTGGTTTGGCTGTATAACCCTTGCTTTGTAACTGGAAAAAAAATATTAAAATGGAAAATTTGCCAAAAAAGGGAAATTTTGAAATTGTATCTCTATTTTCATAAATTCTTGTGGAACACCTAAAGGGTTAACAAAGTTTGTAAAATCAGTTTTGAATACCTTGAGGGGTGTAGTTTATAGAATGGGTTTTTGAAATTTCAGAAAAATTTCAAGATTTGCTTCTAAACTTCTAAGCCTTGTAACATCCCCAAAAAAAAAATATCATTCCCAAAATGATCCACACATGAAGTAGACATATGGGGAATGTAAAGTAATAACTATTTTTGGAGGTATTACTATGTATTATAGAGATTAAAAATTTTGGATAAATTGGTATTTTTTTATAAATTAAAATGATTTTATTTTTACTTCATTTTACCAGTGTCATGAAGTACAATATGTGCCGAAAAACAATCTCCGAATGGCCTGGATAAGTCAAAGCGTTTTAAAGTTATCTGCACTTAAAGTGACACTGGTCAGATTTGCAAAAAATGGCCAAGTCCAGAAGGTGAAATAGGGCCGAGTCCTTTAGGGTTAAAGGAAAGTGTTTTGTCCGTGATGCATACTTGATTTGCAGCGCACGGTTTAGGCCCGACGTCCTGGGGTATCCCTTTGCCCCTTAGGCGGTTTCTACAAAATATGTCCCTGCTATAGAGCAAGTAGTCGTGACGCCAGTTGCAGTTAAGCAACGTGGATATGGAGTCCCCTTTGTAGATGGTAGTGTTGGTACCCGGGGTAGGCTTTCCAGAGTGGTGTAGAGTGGCCTACAATGTCTCTGTAGATGTTGTATGCACGTGTCACAGTGCTCCTACCTGGATATCCGTGGATCCAGACGTGGTGTAGTCTGAAACAAGTGCAAAAAGGGGTTGTTGAACTTGGGTGATGAAAAAGTAGAATAACGGAGTCAGACTTTGCATTAACGTAGAACACAACTTTACTTTTGCATAAACGGTAATCCAAACAGTTTCCAGAGGTATCTTTGTCATCAGCTGGTATTGGCTTAACTGTTGGGCAGGCAAACACTTCTGCAACAATCTCAGCCCTGCTATGCTGTAGATTTCTCAGCTCTTCTATGTTAGCTGGGTTAAACAGGAACTTTCCTTTTCTGCTGAAACTTAGTTTAGCTGTAGTCTGTCTCTTACTTTATCTTTAGTCCTAGGAACTTCTTCCTGGCTTAAAGCTCTCTTAACTTGGGAACTTGGGGTTAAGGCAGTGCAAGCCCAGGAAGCAACCATGTAGACTTCAGAAACTGGGCCTTGGGGACTAGCAGAGCAGACAGTGCTCTTCTAGCCAACACACAACCTTTCCCCAGGAGGGGGTAGGCTAGACTCACCACCTCTCCCTTAGGATGGTAGATTAGACTGAATTCGTCAGGCTCGTCCAGGAGGGACGAGAGCCTGCTGCTTCCCCATACAGGGGCTGCTCTGAACTCCTCACTCTAGCTGAACTCCTCCCTCTCTAGAGAGGGCTGGAAGGAACTAGAAGGTTCCTCTCCAGGAAAACTATCTCTGCACACATTGCCACCACCTGCTGGTAGACCAGACACAATTACACTTTAACATACAAGTTTCATAGAATAAATATGCACATTATTCAGAAGTGACACAAAACACATTCTGGTGACATAAGTTAGCATATTGTAGACAGTAGCAAGGTGCCAAAGAGTGGTAATGGCATCTGGGTCATTACACATATATAGAAGATCAAGACTAGAGATGAGCGAATCGAAGCTGACCAAGTGGAATTCGATCCAAATTTCAGGAAAAATTTTGATTTGCACAGGAAGCCAAATTCCTCGCACTTCCTGGTAACGAATTGCATTTTTTACTAAAATGGCTGCTGCACAATGTGAGGACATGGAGAAAGGAAGTCTGGTAAGGCAGGATCACCCATATTGCCATGCATGCAGCCAGTCAGCAGCCAGCCAGCCCTGTGATGTCACAGCCCTATAAATAGCGGCAGCCATCTTAGATTCTGCCACTTACCAGTGAACTGAGTGCAGGGAGAGACGTCTGCAGGCGCTAGGACAGTGTTAGAAAAACAACTTCATTGTGCTGAAAAAGCGATTTACAAGTGCAGGGAAAGATTATTCAAGGTTTAGGGAACGGATAAGGGAGGAATCATTCCACAGCATTTATGTAGAACAGGGTTCAGTAGGGGGAGGTTCAGCTGTAAATAGGAACAATCCTATTACACCTTGCTGCACTGACTGGGATCCAAATTGCCATTATACAGCTCTGAAATTCCAGCAAGCCGTTCATAATAGGCTTCTTGCACACGACCGTATGGCTTTTCCAGTATTTGCAGTCCGCAAATAACGGATCCGCCAAAAATACGGATGACGTCCGTGTGCATTTGTTTTTTTTGCGGAACGGAACAGCTGGACCCTGATAGAACAGTACTATCCTTGTCCGTTATGCGGACAATAATTGGACATGTTCTATCTTTTGAACGAAATGGAAAAACGTAGATATGGAAATGGAAGACATACGAAATGCCTTACGGTTTTTTTTGCGGATCCATTGAAAAGAATGGTTCTGATACGACCCATATACGGAATGCAAAAAACGGAACATAACGGAAGGAAAAAAACTTTCATGTGCAAGAGGACTAAGGGTCCATTCACACATGACACACAGACACCGGCGATGTGCGTTCCGCATTTTGCGGACCGCACATCATTGGCACTATAATAGAATATGCCTAATCTTGTCCACAATTGCGGACAAGAATAGGACATGTTCTATTTTTTTCGGGAACGAAAATGCGGACCCGAAAGTTCCGGTCAGCGGTGCAGTTACAGTATTCTTACACCCCATAAGACGCATTTTTTCCCCTCAAAGCGCTCATTAGTACCGGAGGACCGGGAAGCGGTGAAGGCTCTGTACTCACCGCTTTCTGGTCCTCTGCTGTCAGCTGTGCAGGCTGTTTACAGCGTGAGGGCGCTGTGTGACCTCACGCTGTGTGCGCCGGATCACAGCACAGCAGACAGAGGGGGAGGAAGACCGAGTGTGCTGGAGGTGAGTAGCGGTGGCGTCCAGGAGCAGGAGAGGTAAGTGGGTTTTTTATTTGGCTCCAGGAGTAGTATATAGTGGGCTCAGCATGCATGTTGGTACTTGCATCCCTGGATCCGATGAAAGCTGTCACGACACCGGACGGGGTTAAAAGCAGAGTGTGCCTGGCGTGAATGCTGTGCCTGCGCTCCCTGGACTTTGTGTGGCTATCATGGCCCATAACAGGTAGGAACTAGTGTTAGGGACCACTCATAGAGGCGACCTTGACGTGGTGAATGGCCTATTACGCTTTGGCCAAAATGTACACCAATGCCTCATTCAACATCCAGCATAGAGGCAGGGCAGAGTGCTGGTTGCAGAGTGCTATTGCATTTGTGTTTTTGCGTTTGTATGTGTATTTTCGCCATAGCAATGTGCACCTGCATACAGGGCTTGCGCTGACTGAACCCCCCAAATTTTTTTCTTTGTAGTATATATTGGAGGCGTGGCAATCTCCGTGTAGTCATGCACACCTGACCAGTTAGTCTGCCCTGGAGGCTGGTTTTAAAGTCAGTATAAAACTGAGTCTGCTTTTACAGCGCCTACCAGTAGCCATTTGGCTCCAGGAAAAGTATATAGTGGGCTCAGCATGCATGTTGGTACTTGCATCCCTGGATCCGATGAAAGCTGTCACGGCACCGGATGGGGTTAAAAGCAGAGTGTGCCTGGCGTGCATGCTATGCCTGCGCTCCCTGGACTTTGTGTGGCTATCATGGCCCATAACAGGTAGGTACTCGTGTTAGGGACCACTCATAGAGGCGACCTTGACGTGGTGAGTGGCCTATTACGCTTTGGCCAAAATGTACACCAATGTCTCATTCAACATCCAGCATAGAGGCAGGGCAGAGTGCTGGGTGCAGAGTGCTATTGCATTTGTGTTTTTGATTTTGTATGTGTATTTCACCATAGCGATGTGCACCTGCATACAGGTTGCGCTGACTGAACCCCCCACATTTTTTTCTTTGTAGTATATATTGGAGGCGTGGCGATCTCCATGCAGTCATGCACACCTGACCAGTTAGTCTGCCCTGGAGGCTGGTTTTAAAGTCAGTATAAAACTGAGTCTGCTTTTACAGCGCCTACCAGTAGCCATTTGGCTCCAGGAGAAGTATATAGTGGGCTCAGCATGCATGTTGGTACTTGCATCCCTGCATCCGATGAAAGCTGTCAGGGCACCGGACGGGGTTAAAAGCAGAGTGTCCCTGGCGTGCATGCTGTGCCTGCGTACCCTGGACTTTGTGTGGCTATCATGGCCCATAGCAGGTAGGAACTAGTGTTAGGGACCACTCATAGAGGCGACCTTGACGTGGTAAGTAGCCTATTACGCTTTGGCCAAAATGTACACCAATGCCTCATTCAACATCCAGCATAGAGGCAGGGCAGAGTGCTGGTTGCAGAGTGCTATTGCATTTGTGTTTTTGCGTTTGTATGTGTATTTCACCATAGCGATGTGCACCTGCATACAGGGTTGTGCTGACTGAACCCCACACAGTTTTTTATTTTATTTGCTCTGTGGCACTGGGGGCATCTGAAATGGCACTGGGGGCATCTGAAATGGCACTGGGGGCATATTAAATGGCACTGGGGGCATAATAAATGGCACTGGGGGCTCATAAATGGCATGGGGGTCATAAATGGCACTGGGGCTCATAACTGGCATGGGGCTAATAATGGGGGCTCATAACTGGCAAGGGGGCTTATAAATGGCATGGGGGCTGATCTGAGGCATGGGGGTCTGATCTGAGGTCTTACTGGGATCTTATTAACATTGGGAGTCTGATTGGGGCTGTCAGATGAGGTCTGATTAACATTGGGGGTCTATTGCTGGCCTGATCTGAGATCTAATGAAAAATATTTTTTTCTTATTGTACTCCTGTGAAACCTAGGTGCGTCTTATGGGCCGGTGCGTCTTATAAGGCGAAAAATACGGTATCTGTTTTAAATCCATTTTTGCCATGTATTAGTGGCAAACCAAAAATATATTTGCCGTTCAGCGGTGCAGTTATATGTTTTAAAGCCCTTTTTTGCGTGCATTAGTGGAACAAAAAAAGTATTTGCCGTTGTGTGTTAAAGTGAGAAAATTACAGCCTTCTTTGGAGTGTATTAGTGGGGGAAAAAAGGGCTTATTACCTGTTGAGGGGTGAAGTGAGAAAATTACAGACTTTTTTGGGGTGTTTTAATTTCCTTTTTATTTATTTTTTTGATCTAACTGTATGTCAGACAGAGAAGTGCCAGGCCCTGCACAGGGACGTGGCAGAGGCCTAAATGTTTCTGGCGCAGGCAGAGGTCGCAGCAGAGTAAGGGGGCTTGGCAGCAGGAGTCGCAGCAAGAGGATGGAGCTCCCGTTGTCATCTAGCGGTCGTGTCTTGCCTAGCAACCCAGCGGTTTTTGAATGGTTGACTCATTCATCCACTTCGTCCCGAGTGATATCAGACACCCCCAGCCAAGAGTCGGTGGGTTCCTCTGACACAACACTTATTTGGCATGGCCTGGGAGCAGGCCCTGTGCCCCTACCAGTCCTGAACCTTCCTCTCTCATTTTCAGTTCCCTCAGCACGAGAACTATTATATACCGTAGGCTCGGCTCCACTTTTCAGCGAGGAAGAGCTACTAGAGGGCAGTCAGCAGCTACTGCCCAGCCAAGATCTTGGGGAGACATCCGCTGCTTCCACTGCTAGGCGGGCAAGTAGTGATGGGGGGAGTGGCGTGGGAGCTGGTGTTGCGAGAGGCGAGAGCCTACCTACCCGGAAACTAGTGGTGCACGGGTTCACGGAAGCAGAGGCAGTAGCAGTCAGTCAGTGCATAGTGTTGGGGGTAAAATCACCTACTCGGTGGTGTGGAAGTTTTTTCTTAAGATGCCGGAGGAGGTAAACATGGCCATATGTAGAATCTGTGGGCAGAAGGTAAAGCGTGGCCAGGGTGCCAATGTTGGCACCACGGCCCTGCGTCAACATATGCAGCGTCACCATTAAGTGGCCTGGGAGAACCATGGCTCCGATGTGGTGGTCCAGCCTGCCGCAACAACTGCTGCAACAACCAGTGGCACGCACCCAGTTTCTGGCAGTCAAGGCTCCACCACCTCAGCCAAAGGGAGCTGTCTGTCTTTCCCATCAACTGCTGGTCCTGTTGCTCCTGCTCCTCCTCCTCCTCCTCCTCCTACTCCTCGTCAGTCATTCCGTCAGCAATCGATCACCGAAGCGATTGCCAAGAGCCAACAGTATGCGTGCACTCATCCAATGGTGCAGAAGCTTAATGTGCCCCTGTCCAAGTTGCTGGTGATGCAGTTCCTCCCTTTCCAAGTGGTAAAGTCTTCACCTTTCAGAGAACTGATGGCTTGTGCCGAGCCGAGGTAGAGAGTCCCAAACCGTCATTGCTTTGCCAAAAAGGCAGTACCAGCCATGCACACACATGTACAACAGATGGTGGGCCATTCCTTGAGCCTGTTGGCATCTGCCAAAGTGCACGGCAGCACCGACGTGTGGAGCTGTAACTACGGTCAGGGACAATACATGTCATTTACGGCCCACTGGGTGAATGTGGTTCCTGCACAGCCACACCAGCAACTTGGCCAGGTGACGCAGCTTCCGCCACCACATTTTCACACCGTTGGTCCTGCGACAATGTCCGCCTCTGCCTCCTCATCCTCCACTGCAAGGACAATTCACAGTGCCCCTCCAGCATACCACATGTGCAGGGAATGGTGGTGTCATGATGTTCTGCACCTGGTTTGCCTGGGCAAACGGAGTCACACAGGGAAGGAACTTGTAATGGGGTTCCGAAGGTGCACTCGGTCCCCCATTAGCCGCACACCTGCTGCTTAGCTTCGGGAGCGAGGATCTGTGTTTGACCTCGTTCCCAGGGCGGCTTTACTAGCTGGGTGAATCCCTGCTCCTAAGTCTGCCTTGAGCGCCGAGCTGATCACTCGGTGCTCGACTGGTTGGTCTGTCGGTCATGTGACGCTGGCCAAGTCACATGACCCTCACTCCCCACTATAAATACAGGCAGCCTGCTGGCCACAGGTTGCCTGTTAATTTAGGTTCCACCTGTGGTTTTGTCTTCCCTGGCGTACTTACCTCCAGCTGAATTCCTGACGATCCTCTGCCTGCTCCTTGTGTACTTTGCTTCTCTCCTGGTATTCTGACCCCGGCCTCCTCCTGACGATCCTCTGCTGACTCCTTTGGTACTACACGACTCTCCTGGTATTTTTGACCCCGGCTTCTCCTGACAATTCTCTGCTTGCTCCATTTGTACTTTGTAGCTTTCCTGGTATTGACTCGGTCCGTTCACGTTCTGTTGTTTGTCTGTCTGTCATCCTTGCACTTAGTCCAAGCTAGGGATTACCGTCCAGTTGTCCCCTGTCATTAGGACTCGCGAGGCAAGTAGGCAGGGCCAGGGGTAAGGGTGGAGCGCAGTGGTCACTTCCCTCCCCCCTGTGTGTGTGTGTACGCGACCGTTACAGATTAACAGGCCCAATAACCACTGTATAATGAATCCTCTGGTGACCCTGACTGACCATGTCTCTAATCTGACGCAGATGGTGCAGGAGTTAGGGGAAAAACTCAGTTCTTTTGAGTTAGGGCAAGGTTCTTTCACTCCTCAGGCCTCCAGTCCGCATTTTGAGCCCCAGATTAAGCTCCCAGAACCCTTTTCTGGAGACCGGAAGAAGTTTCTCTCTTTTAAGGAGAATTGCAAACTTTACTTCCGTTTGCGCCCCGTGTCCTCTGGACCCGAGAGTCAACGCGTGGGCATTATCATTTCCTGACTACAGGGTGATCCCCAGGATTGGGCGTTTTCTTTACCTGCTGGCGCCAGTTGTTTATCTTCTGTGGAGGGGTTCTTTCAGGCCCTAGGTACCCTCTATGATGAACCAGACAGGGCTCTAGTAGCTGAGACGGCTCTAAAGGCATTGGTTCAGGGCAATCTACCTGCGGAGGATTATTGCACCCAATTCAGAAGGTGGTGTGTCCCCTCAGGATGGAACGAACCAGCCCTGAAGAGTCAGTTTAGGTCAGGTCTGTCTCATAATTTAAAGGATCTTCTGGTCAGTTATCAACTTCCAGAAACCTTAGAGGAGATGATGACCCTTGTTGTCCGACTTGACCGACAGGTTAGAGAGAGACGACAGGAACAACAGTTCTCTTCCCAGATGGTGGTCCAGCCAGAGGCCTATCCCAGAGACAATGCTGAGGTCTCCACCAAGGAACCCATGCAGGTTGGCATGACCCGAGGGAATCTTCGCTGCAGACGTGGAGAATGCTTTTACTGTGGAGATCCTGACCATTGGATCAACCAGTGTCCTAAGAAGGTCCTCTCTGTCAAGGCTCCTAAGGCAAGGCAACCTAAAGACCAGGTACACCCTGAATTTTCTAAATGTAAGCTTTTGGTACCCATTACGATTTCTCTGGGAGTAGATAAATGGCCGGGTAAGGCCTTTATTGATTCTGGCTCAGCGGCTAGCTTTATTGACTCTGAGTATGCTGTAAGATTAGGTATTCCTATGTTTGCCTTACCAACTCCTATCCATGTCATGGCTATTGATGCTACTCCTCTTATTGGTGGTACGGTGAGCTCATGTACCTCGGAGATTTCTCTAACCGTGGGTGTGTGCCACTCAAAGAGATGTTCCCTTTTAGTCCTGGAGAACTTACCGGCTGAGGTGGTACTAGGGTTGCCTTGGCTCCGACTACATAACCCCACTATAGATTGGTCCAGTGGGGAGTTGGTGAGATGGGGGCCTAAGTGTGACTTGTGCTTGTCCATGGTACAGGCTGGGGTCTCAGTAAAGTCTGATACCTTACCCACTGTTGTTAGGGAATACTCTGATGTATTCTCATCACCAACCCCGGAGGTTCTACCCCCCCATAAACCTTATGATTGTGCCATAGAGCTAGTAGAGGGGGCCAAGTTTCCTAAGGAGCGAATTTATAATCTTTCTAAGCCCGAACGCAAGGCCATGGAAGATTATATTAAGGAGATCCTTGATAAAGGGCATATTAGACCTTCTGTCTCTCCTATGGGGGCGGGGTTTTTCTTCGTTAAGAAAAAAGATGGTGGTCTTAGGCCATGTATCGATTACTGGAGATTAAATTAAATCACTGTCCAGAATAGATACTCCCTCCCATTGATTCCGGATTTATTTAACCAGGTTCTGGGGGCAACCTTGTTTTCCAAAATTGACCTGAAAGGGGCATACAATCTAATCCGAATCAAGGAGGGAGACGAATGGAATATGGCGTTCAATACTCCGGTAGGACACTTTGAAGATCAGGTGATGCCTTTTGGACTCAGCAATGCCCCAGCTGTGTTCCAAAACTTCATGAATGACATTCTTAGGGAGTTCTTAGGTAAATTTGTTATTGTCTATCTTGACGACATTTTGATATTCTCTCTCATTTT
This sequence comes from Bufo bufo, assembly GCF_905171765.1. Taxonomy (NCBI): domain Eukaryota; kingdom Metazoa; phylum Chordata; class Amphibia; order Anura; family Bufonidae; genus Bufo; species Bufo bufo. Next base: position 801,693,916 of record NC_053389.1, read on the forward strand.
GATATTCTCTCCTGACTTCAAATCCCATGTGTCTCATGTTAAACAAGTATTAGAGGTGTTGAGGGGGAATCAGCTATCCGCTAAGCAAGATAAATGTGTCTTTGGTGTACAGGAGAGTTTCTAGGGCATGTCCTGACTCCTCACGCCTTCAAGATGGATCCTGGTAAGGTACTAGCAATTAAGGAATGAGTAAGACCTTCATCCTTAATGGCCTTACAACGGTTCCTAGGTTTCGCCAATTACTATTGTAAATTTATTATGAATTTTTCCGTAATTGCTAAACCGTGGACCGACCTTACTAAGAAAGGGGCGGATTTGGAGAATTGGTCTACTGAGGCCATTTCTTAATTTGAAAAATTAAAAAAGGCATTCAGTAGCGCTCCCATTCTGATCCAGCCTGATCAGGAGAAACCTTTTATTGTGGAGGTGGATGCGTCCGAGGACGGCGTAGGAGCAGTCCTTTCAAAAGGTCCTGCTACCCTCACTAACCTGAGACCATGTGCCTTCTTCTCCAGGAAATTCTCTCCCACGGAGAGAAACTACGACATAGGGAATAGGGAGCTGCTGGCCATTAAATGGGCATTTGAGGAGTGGAGGCATTTTCTGGAGGGGGCAAGGCATTGTGTAACTGTTGTCACTGACCATAAAAACCTTATGTTTCTCGAGTCTGCTAAGAGGTTGAATCCCTGTCAAGCCAGATGGACTCTGTTTTTTACTCGTTTTGATTTTTCCATTACGTTCAGGCTGGGAAGTAAAAATGTGAAGGCGGACGCATTATCTCGGAGCTTCCATGCTTTTCAACCTACTGAGGTACCACCTGAATCCATCCTACCAGCAAAAATCTTCATAGCAGCTCTTACCCAGGATATCTCGGCTTGCATTAGGTCTGAACAACATCTGAAACCAGTATCCACCCGGCGGCTACAACTCTCCCCAGTCACGATCCTGCGCATGGTTAATTGAATCCTCCTGGCATGGTTCATGTCTAATCTTCTGCGCCTGCTCCCCGCCGTGGTTACATCGCACCTGCGTACACACCCAGCCTGCGTCTTCGAGGCCGCTGCAGCCTCTGCTTTATGCGCATGCTCCGGGCACTTGAGTCGGGGAGAGTTGTAGCCGCCGCCCAGCGAAGTGAATATTGATGAGCTGGGCGGGGCTTCAGAACGGCAGTTGGGAGCGGCTGGCTGGGCGCATTTTAAGATGAAACGCCGCCCCTTGGGCAGATTGGTGACGAGGCAGGCAGGTTTTAAAACTTTATTTTTCGGTATTTATAAGGTGGACAGGGGGAATACTTAGATGATTTTAATAGACTGTATAAGACCTGTAATGTCATATATATAACTAAATATGCTGATTTGGCCTGTCAGTGTCCCTTTAAGCTGCAGAGGCAGAACATCATCCCCCAACATCGGCTGATATGCGACGTTTCCACCCATTGGAACTCCACCCTCCATATGTTGGACCGACTATACGAACAGAGAAAGGCCATAAATGATTTCTTAATGATCCAAATAAACAGAAGTACTCCTCTTTGTAATTTAGATGTCAACCAGTGGCAGCTCATGAGTGACACCTGCCATTTTCTGAGGCCCTTTGAGGAGGCCACATTATTTGTCAGTCACCAGGACTACGGGATGAATAACGTCATTCCACTGCTTCATGTCCTGGAACAGATGCTGGTAAATCTAGCTGGTCAGGGAACTGGAGACGTGGCACCTAGATCTCACCGCCACATGAGCCCTGTGGGGGCTGAACTGGAGGAGGAGGAGGACATTGGAGCACAAGCAATGTGCCAGGGGATCTACAGGGTGATGAGGCATGCTCACTTGCTTGCATAGTGACAGACGAATTGTCACTATTTGGCAGAGGGATGACTTCTGGCTCTCCACCTTGTTGGATCCTAGCTACTGGTCCAAAATGGAGGCCTTTTTTACACCCGCTGAGAGGGAGGACAAACTGAACTACAATAGAGACTTCCTATGTTGTCAGTTGGCCGCTGCCTATCTGCGCAATCGTCCATCCTCTCGCAGGTCTGACTGGGGGGCCCTCTGTGCTCACGTTCCTCTGCCATGGCTGGTGTGGCAGGGTGAGGGGGTAGGAGCAGTTCCGGCTCCATCAGCAGCAACCTGAGTCTAGAGTCGCTGATGAGCAGCTTTCTTTACCCGCCTATTGAAGAAAGTACTCACCAGCAGCAGCAGCTAGAGCTGGAGCAGGACCTGAACCAGCAGGTGGTGGCATACTTGGACAGCACCCTGCCACCCCACATTGAAGATCCGCTGGACTACTGGGCATCCAAACAGGATTTGTGGCCGCAACTGGCCGAGTTTGCCCTGGAAAAGCTGTCCTGCTCGGCCAGTAGTGTGGCATCAGAGCGGGTGTTTTGTGCGGCAGGGGCCAAAGTTACCCCAAGAAGAATTTGCCTGTCCACCCAAAATGTGGAATGACTGACCTTTGTCAGGATGAATCAGGCATGGATCAGACAGGCTTTCCACCCACCAATGGCTGATGCATCAGACTAGATCATCCATGGTGCCACACCAAAACTTTGACAAAAGAGACTATTATGATGCTATGACATGCCTGATGCCACACATCTGATGCCAAGTGCTCCTTCTTTCACCCACCATCTTCAGTGGGTACTGGTATTGCCACCCACCTCCAGACTCTGTCATTATGCCACTCTGGGGCCTCCTCCTAATGCTGCTGCTGCCACCTCCAGCCTGTCATTGTTCCACTCTGTGGCCTCCTCATCACTATGTCATAGGGCCACTCTGTGGACTTCTCATGCTGTTCCCACCCTCCCCACTTCATGACTGGGCCACTATTTTGCCTTTCGGCATGGCTGCCATCATCATTTATTTGACCCTTCTTCTGATCTGTCAGAAGGAAAGAAAAATGAGATGCACAACGGATTCTGTCTGTGTAGCAGCTGTAAGTCCTGTATAGTCCCATTTGAATTGGCTTGTGATTTGGTAGCCAAAAGCAGGAGTGGTTACAAAACACAGAAGACATGTAAATATTCCATTCACGTGTCATCTCTGTTTTGGATCCACTCCATTTTTTTGGGCTTTAGCAATACTGATGGATTACTGACCAAATGCTGACCGAGTAAAGGCGGATGCTGAACAGACAGGATACGTTTTTTGTGGGTTATTGTTATTACGGATCAGAGAAAGGGCAAATTAATCAGTGACGTCAACACAAATTTACTGCTGACACCCTCTCCACTCTGTCGGGGGGCTCTACTTGTATGAGCGTTTAATAGAACAGGTTCTGTAGACTCTATGTGGAATCAGCTGACGACGGTGTAAAAAGAGTGCTCTTCTTCTTGGCGCTAACATTTTTGACGGAATGGAATCACGGATCACGGACGCAGAGATAAAATGGAGGACTATCAGTTTTTTTTCACAGCTCCATAGAAATGAATGGGACCTCCACTAAACTGTGAAAAATGACGGAACGGACGCGGATGCACACAACGGTCGTGTGCATGAGGCCTTATCAAGACAACAGGAGCCATTCGCTCATCTCTAATCAAGACAACGGAACAGTTAAGGGAGTCCCAGAATCCACATCTGATTCTACAGTGATGGACATCACATACTCCATTTTGAGGCCGCTGTTGAACTCTGAGATTGCAGTGGACTTAGTTCTGGAAAGAGCACAGAGAGCACTGAGGGATAAACCTGAAGAAGGTGAACCACCTAGGGACATTATATGCACAGTAATAGAAGAGAGATTGCCGCTGTGCTTAGTGGAGCACTGGTGACTTCTCAAACAGCTGATCCGCAGGAGTCCCGATTGTCGTATACCCACTGATCAGATACTTATGAGCTATCCTGAGGATAGGTCATCAGTATCAAAATCTCACCAAAAAAAACTTTAATTTTGGGGTTGAGACAAATGTCTGATTTCATTTTGAGTTTTTAATGTTATTTGGGGTCTGGTCTGAGGTCCATTAATTTTGGGATCTGTTCTTGGGTCTGAAATAATTTTGAGATCAGTTTTTTGTCCTAAATTTATTTAGGGATCTTATCTGGGGTCTGAATTTATTTTACACCATATTATTTGGTCATCTTCATATAGCTGATTCTTTTTCTGACTTCTGATCTGACTCCCTTCTGCGACGCCATCGGGTTGACACCATTGGAGATCCCTTCCAGGTTACAGATCACATATGTAGCAGACCTCCCTCAATTGCCAGCAGTAGTACCATCGAAAATTACCAATAGTCACCTTCCTCGAAAGCATCTGACTACTCCAGAGGACTGAGATGCTCTCTACTTGAACAGTATTTTGCTTCTTCTGATTTTAGTCTAGATTCTTATAGCAAGATAATGATGTCTCCCTCTTAGGTTGGATTATTTTAATGTTTAATAGTTACATTTGTGGCTTAGATGGGTGGGGAGTCTCGGGACAGGTTTGGACCACAGTGATTACGTGGCTTGTCAGTGCGGGTGTCTCTCACTGTCACATTTCCCAGTTGTCCTAGTGAAATGTTACTATTACATTTAAAAGCACCAACAGAGGGGATACACTACCTCTCGCACTATAGCCAACTCCCTGGGTAGGGAAAATTTTATTTCCTTTTATTGTTTTTGTTTGTTGCACTTGAATGGACAATTTGTATTTTTACTTTCTATGGCTACTGTTAATGTGATAACATGGAATGCGCCGGACTGAACTCTCCACAAAATGAATTTATTTTCCAAACCTTGAGTTCTCACCCTGCTCAAGTGGTTATCTTACAAAAAACTAGTTTAAAGCTAGGTAAGACACCTGCTTAAACCTCAGTCTTACTTCTCTCTCAATGGTTCCACTCCTGTTATGGTGCGTAAAAGTCCAGGGGTGTAAGCATTGCCATTAAAAAAAACTATACCATTCACTCTATCTGCTAGCCTAGTCGATCCAGAAGGGTGGTTCCTGTTTCTAAAAGGCACTATTGCAAACACATTGGTTACACTAGCTGGTTTATTCTCCCCGAACTCGGATCAGATTTCCTGGTTGGTCTCTCCCCTCTGGAAACTCTGATCTGTTTAAGAAGGTAATGTATAATAGGGGGGGGGGGACCTTAATGTGGTTTTGGAACCTTACCTTGACCTCTGAGAGACTACATATTTTCCAAAGGAAGCTCAGGGCTCTGAGAAGGACATTAGCCTCACTTCAAGTGAGAGCTGTTTGGATCATGACTTACCCTTCTGCTAGGGATTTCACGTTTTTCTGCATAAATCTTACCAAAGGCTAGATTATCTCTTTTTGTCTGATCCTCGCCTTTCTCTTCTTTCAAAAGCCTCCATAGGTAATATAGGGATTTCGGATCATGCACCTGTTAGCGTGACTCTGTTCATTAGCTCTCTCCCAAAAAGGGAATTCTCATGGCACCTTAATGAATCCTTTTTGAAAAATGCATCTCATAGAAAGAGGATCTTAACAACCATCACAAGCTATTTTGCTGAAAACAATATGCCCGAGGTATCCCCGACAGTGATGTGGGCCGTTTTACTGGCTAGGGCAGCGCTTAAGGCCCACCCATCAGTGCCGGTGACGTCACTGGGCTTCCTGGCAGCCCCATGGAGAGCCCGGTTTGTCACCAGAACTCCTGAAAATGCCTTTGCTCTGCTCGATTTAGCGCAGAGCAAATGAGAGCATCGGAGCATGAACTGCTCCGATGCTCAAGTCAGGGGGGTTGCCTGGGTTAAAATGGAGGTATATCTGGGTTCAGCTCTGAACCCGGATAACCCCTTTAAGAAACAAAGACACAAAAAGAGATAAAAGATTTATTGAAAATTATCGCCGAATTGGAGGGCAAACGTAAGAACTCCCTTGCTCTACAGACGTTAACAGGAAAAACTTAACCAGCCATCGAATCATAAAGCTTCAAAAGCATATTTACATGCCCGTCATAAAATATACATACATGGCAACAGGGGCTCTAGGTTAATGGCTTTGATGGCTAAACGCAGACAAGATCAATTGTACATTAAGGAGATCCAGGTAACGTTAGGAGGGGTGGTTACAGACACGAAGGATATAGCAGCACAATTTGAGACCTTTAATTTCTCTTTATACAACTTGAGAGTGGAGGATACGTTTGAAGGAACCACTGGTAGGGAAGAACACATACAGAGGTTTTTATAGTGCTTGCATTTACCTTCTTTATCTACCCAACAGATGCTCCACCTTTCGGCCCCTTTTCTATGCAGGAGCTTCAACTTTCTTTACGGTAGACCCCTGCTAGGACGATTCCTGGTCCAGATGGGCTTCTAGTAGGTTACAAATAAGACATTCACAGAGGTCCTCTTACTTCACTTGTTATCAGCTTTTACCTCAGTAGCTAGTGATAATGATTTCCATTTGCAGACACTAGAGGCACACATTACAGCATTGCTTAAGGAGGGGAAGGACACTAAGTTAGGTGGTAGCTATCGTCCTATATCTCTGCTGAATGTATATGTCAAACTGTATGCTAAGCTGCTGGCAAATAGTTCCTACTTCCCTCCTTGGTCAGTCAGGAAAGAGTGGGATTTGTAAGGGTCAGAGATAGGAAGGATAACACTCTAGGGGTACTGCACTTGATTCAATATGCTAAGCTTAAAAAGATTCCTCTCGCATTATTGTCCACCGATGCAGAAAAAGCTTTTGATAAGATTGATTGGTTATACATGTGGTCAGCATTAGAGAAATTTGGCTTGCCAGAAACTTTCATTCAGTCTATAAGCACCCACAAGGTCTATTCGAATAAATGGCACTGTTTCTTCTAGCTTTCGGTTCATTCACTAACGGGACCAGGCAAGGGTGTCCCTTATGGCCCCTCTTATTTATCCTTACCATGGAGACCCTTATACAACACATTTGGTAGCATCCAGACATTAAAGGGGTTACAGTAGGGGGGCAATGTCACACTACAGCAGCATACGCTGACGACTTATTGTCATAACATCTAACCCCGACGTGTCCCTGCCTGTATATTTTCAGCATCTTTCCAACTTTAAGATTAGTGATGTCGCGAACATAAAATTTTCCGTTCGCGAACGCCGAACGCGAATTTCTGCAAGTGTTCGCGAACCGGGCGAACCGCCATAGACTTCAATAGGCAGGCGAATTTTAAAACCCACAGGGACTCTTTCTAGCCACAGTAGTGATGGAAAAGTTGTTTCAAGGGGACTAACACCTGGACTGTGGTATGCCGGAGGGGGATCCATGGCAAAACTCCCATGGAAAATTATGTAGTTGATGCAGAGTTGGATTTTTATCCATAAAGGGCATAAATCACCTAACAATCCAATTTTTTTTTGAACAACGTGGTTTAAAACATCCAGTGTGTGTATACGATCAGGTATGATGTTGTATCGATCAGGTAGTGTAAGGGTTACGCCCGCTTCACAGACATTGACAGACCAAACTGCCCTTTTAATGCACCGCAAACAACTGCAAACAGTCCATTTGCCCAACCGCAAACTCCCCATTTGTACAAGGTTGGATACCAAGCTAGCCATGTCCCGTTGATGTCATTGAAGGTTTCTTCCTCCACCTAGCCACGTACAACACCAAGGGTCCCGGAAAGGTGAATTTCATAGATTTTTCGAACGGGGAGATGGTTAAAAAAATGCTGGCTTCCTCCCCTTTGTTTGAATCCACGCCACGGTCACTGCGTCTGCGCCGTGCAATTTACTGTCCCACCCGATATGAGTGGTATTTTCTGTAGTTCTCTCTTCTCATCAGTTTAATCCCTGTTACGTCCCCAATCTGGGGTCCATTTATTAAATAGATTTTTCGAACGGGGACATGGTTAAAAAAACGCTGGCTCCCTCCCCTTTGTTTGAATCCATGCCAGGGTCACTGTCTCTGCGCCGTGCAATTTACTGCCCCACCCAATATGAGTGGTATTTTCTGTAGTTCTCTCTTCTCATCAGTTTAATCCCTGTTACATCCCCAATCTGGGGTCCATTTATTAAATTGATTTTTCGAACGGGGACATGGTTAAAAAAATGCCTGCTCCCTCCCCTTTGTTTGAATCCACGCCACGGTCACTGCGTCTGCCCCGTGCAATTTACTGCCCCACCCAATATGAGTGGTATTTTCTGTAGTTCTCTCTTCTCATCAGATTAATCCCTGTTACGTCCCCAATCTGGGGTCAATTTATTAAATAGATTTTTCGAACGGGGACATGGTTAAAAAAATGCTGGCTCCCTCCCCTTTGTTTGAATCCACGCCACAGTCACTGCCTCTGCGCCGTGCAATTTACTGCCCCACCCGATATGAGTGGTATTTTCTGTAGTTCTTTCTTCTCATCAGTTTAATCCCTGTTACGTCCCCAATCTGGGGTCCATTTATTAAACCGATTTTTCGAACGGGGACATGGTTAAAAAAATACTGGCTCCCTCCCCTTTGTTTGAATCCACGCCACGGTCACTGCGTCTGCGCCGTGCAATTTACTGCCCCACCCGATAAGAATGCTATTTTCTGTAGTTCTATTCTCATCAGTTTAATCCCTGTTACGTCCCATATCAGGGTGGGATTGCCTTTTGTGAAAAAAAATTTAGGCCGGGTACCTTCGACTGCCTTCACAGTGACAGACAAAACTCTGATACATTAAACTGAATTGATTTTAGGAACCGGGAGATGGAAAAAGAAGCTTGGTCGGTCCTCTTACTCCCAAGTTTGGGCAATGCGCGTGCAAGGAGCAATGTGCTGTGACACCCTACAGGGAGTGCAGAATTATTAGGCAAATGAGTATTTTGAACACATCATCCTCTTTATGCATGTTGTCTTACTCCAAGCTGTATAGGCTCGAAAGCCTACTACCAATTAAGCATATTAGTAGAGTTGAGCGAACACCTGGATGTTCGGGTTCGAGAAGTTCGGCCGAACTTCCCGGAAATGTTCGGGTTCGGGATCCGAACCCGACCCGAACTTCGTCCTGAACCCGAACCCCATTGAAGTCAATGGGGACCCGAACTTTTCGGCACTAAAAAGGCTGTAAAACAGCCCAGGAAAGAGCTAGAGGGCTGCAAAAGGCAGCAACATGTAGGTAAATCCCCTGCAAACAAATGTGGATAGGGAAATGAATAAAAATAAAAATAAAAAAAATAAAAATGAACCAATATCAATTGGACAGAGGTCCCATAGCAGAGAATCTGGCTTCACGTCAGCAGAGAATCAGTCTCTTCATGCCATAGCAAAGAATCTGGCTTCATGTCAGCAGAGAATCAGTCTCTTCATGCCATAGCAGAGAATCTGGCTTCATGTCAGCGCAGAATCAGTCTTCATGTCATAGCAGAGAATCAGGCTTCACGTCACCCACCACTGGAACAGGCCACTGTCACATATTTAGGCCCAGGCACCCAGGCAGAGGAGAGAGGTCCCGTAACAGAGAATCTGGCCTTATGTCAGCACAGAATCTGTCTTCATGTCATAGCAGAGAATCAGGCTTCACGTCACCCACCACTGGAACAGGCCACTGTCACACATTTAGGCCCCGGCACCCAGACAGAGGAGAGAGGTCCCGTAACAGAGAATCTGGCCTTATGTCAGCGCAGAATCAGTCTTCATGTCATAGCAGAGAATCAGGCATGACGTCACCCACCACTGGAACAGGCGACTGTCACACATTTAGGCCCAGGCACCCAGGCAGAGGAGAGAGGTCCCGTAACAGAGAATCTGGCCTTATGTCAGCACAGAATCAGTCTTCATGTCATAGCAGAGAATCAGGCTTCACGTCACCCACCACTGGAACAGGCCACTGTCACACATTTAGGCCCCGGCACCCAGGCAGAGGAGAGAGGTCCCGTAACAGAGAATCTGGCCTTATGTCAGCACAGAATCTGTCTTCATGTCATTGCAGAGAATAAGGCTTCACGTCACCCACCACTGGAACAGGCCACTGTCACACATTTAGGCCCCGGCACCCAGACAGAGGAGAGAGGTCCCGTAACAGAGAATCTGGCCTTATGTCAGCGCAGAATCAGTCTTCATGTCATAGCAGAGAATCAGGCTTCACGTCACCCACCACTGGAACAGGCCACTGTCACACATTTAGGGCCCAGGCACCCAGGCAGAGGAGAGAGGTCCCGTAACAGAGAATCTGGCCTTATGTCAGCGCAGAATCAGTCTCCATGTCATAGCAGAGAATCAGGCTTCACGTCACCCACCACTGGAACAGGCCACTGTCACACATTTAGGCCCAGGCACCCAGGCAGAGGAGAGAGGTCCCGTAACAGAGAATCTGGCCTTATGTCAGCGCAGAATCAGTCTCTGTCATAGCAGAGAATCAGGCTTCACGTCACCCACCACTGGAACAGGCCACTGTCACACATTTAAGCCCAGGCACCCAGGCAGAGGAGAGAGGTCCCGTAACAGAGAATCTGGCCTTATGTCAGCGCAGAATCAGTCTTCATGTCATAGCAGAGAATCAGGCATCACGTCACCCACCACTGGAACAGGCCACTGTCACATATTTAGGCCCAGGCACCCAGGCAGAGGAGAGAGGTCCCGTAACAGAGAATCTGGCCTTATGTCAGCGCAGAATCAGTCTTCATGTCATATCAGAGAATCAGGCTTCACGTCACCCACCACTGGAACAGGCCACTGTCACACATTTAGGCCCCGGCACCCAGACAGAGGAGAGGTTCATTCAACTTTGGGTTGCCCCGCAATATAATGGTAAAATGAAAATAAAAATAGTATTGAATGAGGAAGTGCCCTGGAGTAGAATAATATATTGTTAAGGGGAGGTAGTTAATATCTAATCTGCACAAGGGATGGACAGGTCCTGTGGGATCCATGCCTGGTTCATTTTTATGAACGTCAGCTTGTCCACATTGGCTGTAGACAGGCGGCTGCGTTTGTCTGTAATGACGCCCCCTGCCGTGCTGAATACACGTTCAGACAAAACGCTGGCCGCCGGGCAGGCCAGCACCTCCAAGGCATAAAAGGCTAGCTCTGGCCACGTGGACAATTTGGAGACCCAGAAGTTGAATGGGGCCGAACCATCAGTCAGTACGTGGAGTGGTGAGCACAGGTACTGTTCCACCATGTTAGTGAAATGTTGCCTCCTGCTAACATGTTCCGTATCAGGTGGTGGTGCACTTAGCTGTGGCGTGGTGACAAAACTTTTCCACATCTCTGCCATGCTAACCCTGCCCTCAGAGGAGCTGGCCGTGACACAGCTGCGTTGGCGACCTCTTGCTCCTCCTCTGCCTTCGCCTTGGGCTTCCACTGGTTCCCCTGTGACATTTGGGAATGCTCTCAGTAGCGCGTCTACCAACGTGCGCTTGTAGTCGCGCATCTTCCTATCACGCTCCAGTGCAGGAAGTAAGGTGGGCACATTGTCTTTGTACCGGGGATCCAGCAGGGTGGCAACCCAGTAGTCCGCACACGTTAAAATGTGGGCAACTCTGCTGTCGTTGCGCAGGCACTGCAGCATGTAGTCGCTCATGTGTGCCAGGCTGCCCAGAGGTATGGACAAGCTGTCCTCTGTGGGAGGCGTATCGTCATCGTCCTGTGTTTCCCCCCAGCCACGCACCAGTGATGGGCCCGAGCTGCTTTGGGTGCCACCCCGCTGTGAACATGCTTCATCCTCATCCTCCTCCACCTCCTCCTCATCCTCGTCCTCCTCGTCCTCCAGTAGTGGGCCCTGTCTGGCCACATTTGTACCTGGCCTCTGGTGTTGCAAAAAACCTCCCTCTGAGTCACTTCGAAGAGACTGGCCTGAAATTGCTAAAAATGACCCCTCTTCCTTCTCTTCCTCCTGGGCCACCTCCTCTTCCATCATCGCCCTAAGTGTTTTCTCAAGGAGACATAGAAGTGGTATTGTAACGCTGATAACGGCGTCATCGCCACTGGCCATGTTGGTGGAGTACTCGAAACAACGCAACAGGGCACACAGGTCTCGCATAGAGGCCCAGTCATTGGTGGTGAAGTGTGTCTGATCGGCAGTGCGACTGACCCGTGCGTGCTGCAGCTGAAACTCCACTATGGCCTGCTGCTGCTCGCACAGTCTGTCCAGCATATGCAATGTGGAGTTCCACCTGGTGGGTACGTCGCATATAAGGCGGTGAGCGGGAAGGCCGAAGTTACGCTGTAGCGCAGACAGGCGAGCAGCGGCAGGGTGTTAACGCCGGAAGCGCGAACAGACGGCCCGCACTTTATGCAGCAGCTCTGACATGTCGGGGTAGTTGCGAATGAACTTCTGCACCACCAAATTCAGCACATGCGCCAGGCAAGGGATGTGCGTCAAACCGGCTAGTCCCAGAGCTGCAACGAGATTTCGCCCATTATCGCACACCACCAGGCCGGGCTTGAGGCTCACCGGCAGCAACCACTCGTCGGTCTGTTGTTCTATACCCCGCCACAACTCCTGTGCGGTGTGGGGCCTGTCCCCCAAACATTTGAGTTTCAGAATGGCCTGCTGACGTTTACCCCGGGCTGTGCTGAAGTTGGTGGTGAAGGTGTGTGGCTGACTGGATGAGCAGGTGGAAGAAGAGGAGGAGGATGCTGAGTAGGAGGAGGAGGAGACAGGAGGCAAAGAATGTTGCCCTGCGATCCTTGGCGGCGGAAGGACGTGCGCCAAACAGCTCTCCGCCTGGGGCCCAGCCGCCACTACATTTACCCAGTGTGCAGTTAGGGAGATATAGCGTCCCTGGCCGTGCTTACTGGTCCACGTATCTGTGGTTAGGTGGACCTTGCCACAGATGGCGTTGCGCAGTGCACACTTGATTTTATCGGACACTTGTTTGTGCAGGGAAGGCACGGCTCTCTTGGAGAAGTAGTGGCGGCTGGGAACAACATACTGTGGGACAGCAAGTGACATGAGCTGTTTGAAGCTGTGTGTGTCCACCAGCCTAAATGACAGCATTTCATAGGCCAGTAGTTTAGAAATGCTGGCATTCAGGGCCAGGGATCGAGGGTGGCTAGGTGGGAATTTACGCTTTCTCTCAAATGTTTGTGAGATGGAGAGCTGAACGCTGCCGTGTGACATGGTTGAGATGCTTGGTGACGCAGGTGGTGGTGTTGGTGGTACATCCCATGTTTGCTGGGCGGCAGGTGCCAACGTTCCTCCAGAGGCAGAGGAAGAGGCCGAGGCGGCGGCAGCAGCAGAAGAAGAGGCAGAGGCGGCAGCAGCAGAAGAGGTAGCAGGGGGAGCCTGAGTGACTTCTTTGTTTTTAATGTGTTTACTCCACTGCAGTTCATGCTTTGCATGCAGGTGCCTGGTCATGCAGGTTGTGCTAAGGTTCAGAACGTTAATGCCTCGCTTCAGGCTCTGATGGCACAGCGTGCAAACCACTCGGGTCTTGTCGTCAGCACATTGTTTGAAGAAGTGCCATGCCAGGGAACTCCTTGAAGCTGCCTTTGGGGTGCTCGGTCCCAGATGGCGGCGGTCAGTAGCAGGCGGAGTCTCTTGGCGGCGGGTGTTCTGATTTTGCCCACTGCTCCCTCTTTTGCTACGCTGTTGGCTCGGTCTCACCACTGCCTCTTCCTCCGAACTGTGAAAGTCAGTGGCACGACCTTCATTCCATGTGGGGTCTAGGACCTTATCGTCCCCTGCATCGTCCTCCACCCAGTCTTGATCCCTGACCTCCTGTTCAGTCTGCACACTGCAGAAAGACGCAGCAGTTGGCACCTGTGTTTCGTCATCATCAGAGACGTGCTGAGGTGGTATTCCCATGTCCTCATCATCAGGAAAAATAAGTGGTTGTGCGTTAGTGCATTCTATCTCTTCCACCCCTGGGGAAGGGCTAGGTGGATGCCCTTGGGAAACCCTGGCAGCAGAGTCTTCAAACAGCATAAGAGACTGCTGCATAACTTGAGGCTCAGACAGTTTCCCTGATATGCATGGGGGTGATGTGACAGACCGATGGGCTTGGTTTTCATGCGCCATCTGTGCGCTTTCTGCAGAAGACTGGGTGGGAGATAATGTGAACGTGCTGGATGCACTGTCGGCCACCCAATTGACTAATGCCTGTACCTGCTCAGGCCTTACCATCCTTAGAACGGCATTGGGCCCCACCAAATATGGCTGTAAATTCTGGCGGTTACTGGGACCTGAGGTAGTTGGTACACTAGGACGTGTGGCTGTGGCAGAACGGCCAAGTCCTCTCCCAGCACCAGAGGGTCCACTAACACCACCACGACCATGTCCACGTCCGCGTCCCTTATTAGATGTTTTCCTCATTGTTCCCGTTCACCACAATTTTGAGAATGGCAAATTTGGGAATAGTTTTTCAACCGAGAAAAACAAGTGTGCTTTTACGGTCACTACAAATAACTTGACCAGCTAAAACAGTAGAGATTTGGTTAATTAGAGATGTGAGGCCTGTTTTTTTTTGCGCTGTGTGACAGGTATAGGTTTAATCACACAATCAGATTTCTATCAGCACGCTAGCGTGTGTCTTAGGTTTTTCTGAATGACACTATCACTAGCTTCAATGTAAGATATTCTTTTTGGGATAGATTTCAAGTAGGCCTCAAATACCAGAAACTAGTTATTTTTAGAATGGCAAATTTGGGAATGGTTTTTCAACCCAGAAAAACAAGTGTGCTTTTACGGTCACTACAAATAACTTGACCAGCTAAAACAGTAGAGATTTGGTTAAATAGAGATGTGAGGCCTGTTTTTTTTTTGCGCTGTGTGACAGGTATAGGTTTAATCACACAATCAGATTTCTATCAGCACGCTAGCGTGTGTCTTAGGTTTTTCTGAATGACACTATCAGTACCTTCAATGTAAGATATTCTTTTTGGGATAGATTTCAAGTAGGCCTCAAATACCAGAAACTAGTTATTTTTAGAATGGCAAATTTGGGAATGTTTTTTCAACCCAGAAAAACAAGTGTGCTTTTACGGTCACTACAAATAACTTGACCAGCTAAAACAGTAGAGATTTGGTTAAATAGAGATGTGAGGCCTGGTTTTTTTTGCGCTGTGTGACAGCTATAGGTTTAATCACACAATCAGATTTCTAGCAGCACGCTAGCGTGTGTCTTAGGTTTTTCTGAATGATACTATCACTAGCTTCAATGTAAGATATACTTTTTGGGATAGATTTCAAGTAGGCCTCAAATACCAGAAACTAGTTATTTTTAGAATGGCAAATTTGGGAATGTTTTTTCAACCCAGAAAAACAAGTGTGCTTTTACGGTCACTAGAAATAACTTGACCAGCTAAAACAGTAGAGATTTGGTTAAATAGAGATGTGAGGCCTGTTTTTTTTTGCGCTGTGTGACAAGTATAGGTTTAATCACACAATCAGATTTCTATCAGCACGCTAGCGTGTGTCTTAGGTTTTTCTGAATGACACTATCACTAGCTTCAATGTAAGATATTCTTTTTGGGATAGATTTCAAGTAGGCCTCAAATACCAGAAACTAGTTATTTTTAGAATGGCAAATTTGGGAATGTTTTTTCAACCCAGAAAAACAAGTGTGCTTTTACGGTCACTACAAATAACTTGACCAGCTAAAACAGTAGAGATTTGGTTAAATAGAGATGTGAGGCCTGTTTTTTTTTGCGCTGTGTGACAGCTATAGGTTTAATCACACAATCAGATTTCTAGCAGCACGCTAGCGTGTGTCTTAGGTTTTTCTGAATGACACTATCACTAGCTTCAATGTAAGATATTCTTTTTGGGATAGATTTCAAGTAGGCCTCAAATACCAGAAACTAGTTATTTTTAGAATGGCAAATTTGGGAATGTTTTTTCAACCCAGAAAAACAAGTGTGCTTTTACGGTCACTACAAATAACTTGACCAGCTAAAACAGTAGAGATTTGGTTAAATAGAGATGTGAGGCCTGGTTTTTTTTTGCGCTGTGTGACAGGTATAGGTTTAATCACACAATCAGATTTCTATCAGCACGCTAGCGTGTGTCTTAGGTTTTTCTGAATGACACTATCACTAGCTTCAATGTAAGATATTCTTTTTGGGATAGATTTCAAGTAGGCCTCAAATACCAGAAACTAGTTATTTTGAAAATGGCAAATTTGGGAATGCTTTTTCAACCCAGAAAAAAAAGTGTGCTTTTACGGTCTCTACAAATAACTTGACCAGCTAAAACAGTACAGATTTGGTTGAATAGAAATGTCAGGTCTATTTTTTAGGCGCTGGGTGACAGGCTCAACTTGCCCCTGATGTAATATATGGCCAAAAAATAACCACACTGTTGATGGTTAAATGCACTTGGGTGACACAGGCTCAGCCTGCACCAGATGTAGTATATGGCCAAAAAATAATCAGACTGTCGATGGTTAAATGCACTTCGGTGACACAGGCTCAGCCTGCAGCTGATGTAGTATATGGCCAAAAAATAACCAGACTGTTGATGGTTAAATGCACTTCGGTGACACAGGCTCAGCCTGCAGCTGATGTAGGATATAGCACAAAATAACCACACTATCGATGGTTAAATACACTTGGTGATAGCTTGTGCTGGCGCACCACAAGTCACAAAATGGCCGCCGATCACCCCAGAAAAAAAGTGATCTAAAAACGCTTTGGGCAGCCTCAAAAAAGTGAGCAAGTCAATATTAGCACTTCAATGATCCACAGCTGCAGATCGATCACAGAATGAAGTTTTTTGGAGGAGTTAATCTGCCTAATCTCGCCCTAGCGTCGCAGCTGCAACCTCTCCCTATACTGATCATAGCAGAGTGACGTGCAGCGCTATGTGACCCCAGCTTATATAGAGGCTGGGTCACATGCTGCACTGGCCAATCACAGCCATGCCAATAGAAGGGAAGGCTGTGATGGCCTCTTGGGGCAAGTAGTATGACGCTTGTTGATTGGCTGCTTTGCAGCCTTTCAAAAAGCGCCAAGAAAGCGCCGAACACCGAACCCGGACTTTTACGAAAATGTTCGGGTTCGGGTCCGTGTCACGGACACCCCAAATTTCGGTACGAACCCGAACTATACAGTTCGGGTTCGCTCATCCCTACATATTAGGTGATGTGCATCTCTGTAATGAGAAGGGGTGTGGTCTAATGACATCAACACCCTATATCAGGTGTGCATAATTATTAGGCAACTTCCTTTCCTTGGGCAAAATGGGTCAAAAGAAGGACTTGACAGGCTCAGAAAAGTCAAAAATAGTGAGATATCTTGCAGAGGGATGCAGCACTCTTAAAATTGCAAAGCTTCTGAAGCGTGATCATCGAACAATCAAGCGTTTCATTCAAAATAGTCAACAGGGTCGCAAGAAGGTGTGGAAAAACCAAGGCGCAAAATAACTGCCCATGAACTGAGAAAAGTCAAGCGTGCAGCTGCCAAGATGCCACTTGCCACCAGTTTGGCCATATTTCAGAGCTGCAACATCACTGGAGTGCCCAAAAGCACAAGGTGTGCAATACTCAGAGACATGGCCAAGGTAAGAAAGGCTGAAAGACGACCACCACTGAACAAGACACACAAGCTGAAACGTCAAGACTGGGCCAAGAAATATCTCAAGACTGATTTTTCTAAGGTTTTATGGACTGATGAAATGAGAGTGAGTCTTGATGGGCCAGATGAATGGGCCCATGGCTGGATTGGTAAAGGGCAGAGAGCTCCAGTCCGACTCAGACGCCAGCAAGGTGGAGGTGGAGTACTGGTTTGGGCTGGTATCATCAAAGATGAGCTTGTGGGGCCTTTTCGGGTTGAGGATGGAGTCAAGCTCAACTCCCAGTCCTACTGCCAGTTTCTGGAAGACACCTTCTTCAAGCAGTGGTACAGGAAGAAGTCTGCATCCTTCAAGAAAAACATGATTTTCATGCAATGCTCCATCACACGCATCCAAGTACTCCACAGCGTGGCTGGCAAGAAAGGGTATAAAAGAAGAAAATCTAATGACATGGCCTCCTTGTTCACCTGATCTGAACCCCATTGAGAACCTGTGGTCCATCATCAAATGTGAGATTTACAAGGAGGGAAAACAGTACACCTCTCTGAACAGTGTCTGGGAGGCTGTGGTTGCTGCTGCACGCAATGTTGATGGTGAACAGATCAAAACACTGACAGAATCCATGGATGGCAGGCTTTTGAGTGTCCTTGCAAAGAAAGGTGGCTATATTGGTCACTGATTTGTTTTTGTTTTGTTTTTGAATGTCAGAAATGTATATTTGTGAATGTTGAGATGTTATATTGGTTTCACTGGTAAAAATAAATAATTGAAATGGGTATATATTTGTTTTTTGTTAAGTTGCCTAATAATTATGCACAGTAATAGTCACCTGCACACACAGATATCCCCCTAAAATAGCTAAAACTAAAGACAAACTAAAAACTACTTCCAAAAATATTCAGCTTTGATATTAATGAGTTTTTTGGGTTCATTGAGAACATGGTTGTTGTTCAATAATAAAATTAATCCTCAAAAATACAACTTGCCTAATATTTCTGCACTCCCTGTATATGAGTGGTGTCTTAACTAGTACTATTCCTATCAGTTTAATCCCTGTTACGTCCCCTATCCACGGACGTGTGTCGAATTGATTAACTAACCATTGTCGAATTAACAAACCATTACGACATCCTGGAATAATTTAGTTCTGAGCTTTGTACTTGCTTTGTATTGGAATTGATGGGGATTTTTTTAATTGTCTGCATTATTTCTAATAAACTATTAAGAGACTTTGTTATGATTTTTTTATTTTATGTATTAAAAACCCACCCATACAACTTAAAAAAAATATATAAAAAAATCTAAGGTTTTTCTATGAAAAATTATCCAGCCAATCGCTTTTGGTCTGATCATAATGAAACAACGGCCTTATCATCTGGGGTGTGGCAACATTGCCAACACACTCATAGAGGTGATGATCGCTTCATTGTGATACGCAAGCCCCTTCACCACAACAAGGTAACGATCACGAAGGGGAATTGACACTTGTATGTGCCTTTTTTTTTGTTTTGTTTTTGCAGCCACAGTGCAGCACCAGAGGCCAGAAAAATTAGGCATGTACACATGCCTGAAAAATAATGTTATTGTTGCAGCCGCTGTTGTAGCAGCTGCCGGAAAAATTGATGTTTTCAAGGCAGAAAGGTGACTAAAACATTGTGGCTTGAACCCTAGTTGGTGGCAGAGAATTCACGAAAGTCATCCGGTATGCAGACATTAAATACAGCAGCGTGGGGACCATTTTGAGGCCAAGGCATGTCATCAGGCCCTTTATTAGTCAAACGTATCCCCCACTGTCAGTCCCTTCGGGATCCATGCCTCATTCATCTTAATGAAGGTGAGGTAATCAACACTTTTTTGACCGAGACGACTTCTTTTGTCAGTGACAATGCCTCCTGCTGCACTGAAGGTCATTTCTGACAGGACACTTGAAGCGGGGCAGGCCAGAAGTTCTATCGCAAACTGGGATAGCTCAGGCCACAGGTCAAGCCTGCACACCCAGTAGTCAAGGGGTTCATCGCTCCTCAGAGTGTCTATATCTGCAGATAAGGCGGGGTAGTCTGCTACCTGTCGGTCGAGTCGTTCTCTGAGGCTGGATCCTGAAGGGCTGTGGCGATGTGTAGGACTGCATGTCCTCCATCAACAACACATCTGTAAAGCGTCCTGTCCTTTCCGCCGTGGTCGTGGTAGGAGGAGGATTACTTTCACCTCTTCCCCTGTTAGATTCCCGTTGTGCTGTGACATCCCCCTTATAAGCTGTGTAAAGCATATTTTTTAGTTTTGTTTTGAACTGCTGCATCCTTTCTGACTTTCGGTAAGTTGGTAACATTTCCGCCACTTTCTGCTTATACCGGGGGTCTAGTAGCGTGGCCACTCAGTACAGGTCGTTCTCCTTCATCCTTTTTATACTAGGGTCCCTCAACAGACATGACAGCATGAAAGACCCCATTTGCACAAGGTTGGATGCCGAGCTACTTTTTTCCCGTTCCTCGTCCTCACTGATGTCATTGACGGTCTGTTCTTCACCCGAGCCACGTACAACACCACGGGTCCCAGATAGGTGACAACAACGAGCACCCTGGGATGCCTGCTGTGGTTGGTCTTCCTCCTCCTCAAAGCCACATTCCTCCTCTGACTCCTCTTCCTCAGACTCCTCTTCCAGCGTTGCCGCAGGTCCAGCAAGCGATGATGACAAGGCTGTTTCTGGTGGTGATGGTGACAACAACTCTTCCTCTTCACGCTCATCTACAGCCTGATCCAGCACTCTTCGCAGGGCACGCTCCAGGAAGAAAACAAATGGGATGAGGTCGCTGATGGTGCCTTCGGTGCGACTGACTAGGTTTGTCACCTCCTCAAAAGGACGCATGAGCCTACAGGCATTGCGCATGAGCGTCCAGTAACGTGGCAAAAAATTCCCAGCTCCGCAAAGGCTGTCCTAGCACCCCGGTCATACAAATACTCGTTGACGGCTTTTTCTTGTTGGAGCAGGCAGTCGAACATTAGGAGTGTTGAATTCCAACGTGTCGGACTGTCGCAAATCAAGTGCCTCACTGGCATGTTGCTTCGGCGCTTAATGTCTGAAAAGTGCGCCATGGCCGTGTAGGAACGCCTGAAATGGCCACACACCTTCCTGGCCTGCTTCAGGACGTCCTGTAAGCCTGGGTACTTAGACACAAAGCGTTGTACGATGAGATTCAACACATGTGCCATGCACGGCACATGTGACAACTTGCCCAAATTCAATGCAGCCAACAAATTGCTTCCATTGTCACACACCACTTTGCCGATCTCCAGTTCGTTCGGGGTCAGCCACTGATCCTCCTGTACGTTCAGGGTGGACAGGAGTGCTGGTCCGGTGTGGCTCTCTGCTTTCAGGCAAGTCAACCCCAAGACAGCGTGACACTGTCGTATCCGGTATGTGGAATAGCCCCTGGGGAGCTGGGGGGATTCAGTTGATGTGCAGCCAGACACCGCAGCAGAAGAGGACTCAGCCGAGGAGGTTATGGAAGAGGATGGAGTAGGAGGAGTAGAGGAGGTGGCAGTAGGCCTGCCTGCAAGTCGTGGCGGTGTCACCAACAGCGCTGCAGAGCCACGCATTCCATGCTTGTCAGCCGTCAGCAGGTTGACCCAATGCGCAGTGTAGGTGATATACCTGCCCTGACCGTGCTTTGAAGACCAGGTATCAGTGGTCAGATGGACCCTTGCCCCAACACTGTATGCCAGAGATGCCATGATTTCCTTTTCAATCACTGAGTAGAGGTTTGGGATTGCCTTTTTTGAAAAAAAAATTCGTCCGGGTACCTTCCACTGTGGTGTCCCAATAGCGACAAATTTTTTGAAGGCCTCAGACTCCACCAGCTAGTATGGTAAAAGCTGGCGGGCTAAGAGTTCCGTCAAGCCAGCTGTCAGACGCCGGGCAAGGGGGTGACTCTGGGACATTGGCTTCCTACGCTCAAACATTTCCTTTAAGGACACCTGACTGTGGGCAGATGAGATGGAACTGCTGAAGGTGAGAGGCGGAGTGGCGGAAGGTTGAGAGGGGGCAAGGAGGACAGCAGTGGTTGACGTGGCTGAAGATGCTGGACCAGGAGGAGGATGGTGGCTTTGAGCTTGTGTGCTGCTTCTACTCGTCATCATGTGTTGATCCCATAGGCGTTTGTGATGTGCGATCATGTGCCTTCGCAAAGCAGTTGTACCTAGGTGGGTGTTGGATTTCCCACGACTCTGTTTCTTTTGGCACAGGTTGCAAATGGCATTGCTGTTGTCAGAGGCAGACACACAAAAAAAATGCCACACTGCTGAGCTTTGCAATGACGGCATTCTGGTGGTGGCAGCAGCATGTGTTGATTGGCGTGCTGTCTGGCTGACCCTGGGTGCCGATACATGCTGTCTGACTGCGCCACTAGCTCCTTGCGACGACCTCCCCCTGCTTCCAACTCGTCTCCTCCTTCTCTCTGTCTCCCCTTCTGAACTTTCCCCCTCTTCTTCTTCTCTTCGAGCAGGCACCCACGTGGCATCCACGGACACATTGTCATCATCAACCACTTCACTTGTATCTGACACCTCAGCAAAGGAAGCAGCAGCGGGTACAACATCATCATCATCATCATCACACTGTACGTCCATGTGTGTAATGCTGCCTGACTGAGACATATCCCTGTTATCTCCATCCTCTGGCAATAATGGTTGCGCATCACTAATTTCATCCAACTGATGTGTAAATAACTCATCAGATAAGTGTTTGTGACAAGATAAGTGTTACTATGCGTGCAAGGTACTGTGCCACCCTATATAAGTGGTGGGCAGTGGGAACAGTGCAGTCTGTGTGGGCCTGACACACACTGGCTTGCAACTGTGATTATATCACAGAAAAATATTAAATATATATTTTTTTATCTGCGAGGTATTTGTGAGTGAATGACACCCTGTAACAGTATAAGGCCTCATGCACACGAGCGGGTTTTTTTGTGGTCCGCAAAAACGGGTTCCGTTTTTCCGTGATCCGTGACCGTTTTTTCATCCGTGGGTCTTTTTTGGAGGATCCACGGACTTGAAAAAAAAAGTCGTTTTGGTGTCCGCCTGGCCGTGCGGAGCCAAACGGATCTGTCCTGACTTATAATGCAAGTCAATGGGGACGGATCCGTTTGACTTTGACACAATATGGTGCAATTGCAAACGGATCCGTCCCCCATTGACTTTCAATGTAAAGTCAGGAGTTAATATACCATAGAATCAGAGTTTTCTCCAATCCGATGGTATATTTTAACTTGAAGCGTCCCCATCACTATGGGAATGCCTCTATGTTAGAATATACCATCGGATTTGAGTTACATCGTGAAACTCATATCCGACAGTATATTCTAACACAGAGGCGCTCCCATGGTGATGGGGACGCTTCTAGTTAGAATATACTACGAACTGGGTACATGACTGCCCCCTGCTGCCTGGCAGCACCCGATCTCTTACAGGGGGCTGTGATCCGTACAATTAACCCCTCAGGTGCCACACCTGAGGGGTTAATTGATCGTATCTTAGCCCCCTGTTAGAGATCAGGGGCTGCCAGGCAGGAGGGGGCAGACCTGGCGAAGTGCGGCCCCCCCGCCCCCCCCTCCCTCCCTCTATTGTTTTATCATTGGTGGCCAGTGCGGCCCCCCCCGCCCCCCCTCCCTCTATTGTATTATCATTGGTGGCCAGTGCGCCCCCCCCGCCCCCCTCCTATCCTCTATTGTATTATCATTGGTGGCCAATATTACAATATTAGAAGCATCATACTTACCTGCTGCGCTGTTTGTGCCGGCCAGGAGCTCCTCCTACTGGTAAGTGACAGGTCTGTGCGGCGCATTGCTTAATGATCTGTCACTTACCAGTAGGAGGAGCTCCCGGCCGGTCACAGACAGCGCAGCAGGTAAGTATGATGCTTCTAATATTGTAATATTGCTAAGTAACCATGGCAACCAGGCCTGCAGTAGCGTCCTGGTTGCCATGGTTACCGATCGGAGCCCCATCGATTAAACTAGGACTCCGATCGGAACTCTCCGCTGCCACCAATGATCGGGGGGAGGGGGGGGAGGGGAGGCCGCACACTGGCCACCAATGATAATACAATAGAGGGAGGGAGGGTGGCCGGGGGAGGCCGCACACTGGCCACCAATGATATTACAATAGAGGGAGGGAGGGGGGGGCCGGGGGAGGCCGCACACTGGCCACCAATGATATTACAATAGAGGGAGTGAGGGGGGGGCCGGGGGGGCCGCACACTGGCCACCAATAATAATACAATAAAGGGAGGGGGGCCGGGGGAGGCCGCACACTGGCCACCAATGATATTACAATAGAGGGAGGGAGGGGGGGGCCGCACTGGCCACCAATGAAATTAAAACTGGGGAGGGAGGGGGGTCTGCCCCCTCCTGCCTGGCAGCACCTGATCTCTTACAGGGGGCTAAGATACGCACAATTAACCCCTTAGGTGTGGCACTGAGGGGTTAATTGTGCGGATCACAGCCCCCTGTAAGAGATCGGGTGCTGCCAGGCAGCAGGGGGAAGTCATGTACCCAGTTCGTAGTATATTCTAACTAGAAGCGTCCCCATCACTAGCTCTGAAAAAGCTTTTATGCAGACGAATCTTCGGATCCGTCTGTATAAAAGTAGCCTACGGCCACGGATCACGGACGCGGATGCCAATCTTGTGTGCATCCGTGTTCTTTCACGGACCCATTGACTTAAATGGGTCCGTGAACCGTTGTCCGTCAAAAAAATAGGACAGGTCATATTTTTTTGACGGACAGGAGACACGGATCACGGATGCGGCTGCAAAACGGTGCATTTTCCGATTTTTCCACGGACCCTTTGAAAGTCAATGGGTCCGCGAAAAAAAATGGAAAACGGCACAACGGCCACGGATGCACACAACGGTCGTGTGCAGGAGGCCTAAGTGGAGGTCTAGCCACTAGCCAGTGGACACAATACAGTCTGTGTGGACCTGACACACACTGGCTTGCAACTGTAATTAGATCACAGAAAAATATTAAATATAATTTTTTTTATCTGCGAGGTATTTTCTGTCACACCCTGTATGAATGGTGTGCACACAGTACTGTCTGTGACTGAGCCTGCAGCCTCTCACACACGGGCAGGCAACTGCAATTTATGTATATATAAAATAAAATAAAAAAAGCAGACTGATGTACCAGCCCTGAAAAGGGCTTTTTGGGGTGCTGTCAGGACGCTGTCCTTACAGCAGATGAGTCTGTGGACACAGAACACTGCCCTAGCTAACGCTTTCCCTATTGAATCAGCAGCAGCAGCACTGTCCCTCCTCTCACTGAGAATGCAGATTCTGAATGAATCTAAAATGGATGCTGTCCGGGAGGTGGGAGGGTCTGGGAGGGAGGGTCTGCTGCTGATTGGCTGGAATGTGTCTGCTGACTGTGAGGTACAGGGTCAAAGTTTACTCAATGATGATGTATAGGGGGCGGACCGAACATCGCATATGTTCGCCCGCCGCGGCGAACGCGAACAAGCTATGTTCGCCGGGAACTATTCGGGCCATCTCTACTTAACATCTGGACTGAAAGGAAAGCCTTTGTAGGTCTTCCCCTGAGCTGGAACATGATTATGAGGCAAACAAAAGCGCCCTGCTGCACAGACAAAAGTTCAGAAGCTGAAAGCACAATGCTTCTGACACCTATTTTCCAACAATGGGTTGGAGTTGATGAAAATCACCAGCTTTGATGGACTAAAGGATCTTATGATTCAAGAGCAGTTCCTTACACTGAGCCCAGCAGAAGTGAAAGAATGGGTGATGGATCGGGAACCTGCTTCATTGGAGGAAGCCGCCCAGTTGGCGGATCGATATACTGCTAACTCGGGCGCCAGCAAATTGAAAAGGAGCCATTCCTCCGTGAGATATGGGCAGCTAGGAGGAGCCTCCACCAGTTATTTATTCTGTTTCTGGGGGCATGGGAACAAAGCCTGGTGTTAAAGATAACAGACAGTGTTTTGTTTACCACGAGGTTGTGCACCTCAGTGCCAACTATCCCAAGAAGAGGAGACCAGCATCGACTGGAGTGATACCAGCCTCAAAGTCACCCGCAGCAGTTCTGTGTGCAGCAGGATACAGAGAAAGCCACAAGGACAACCTGCAATTGGTGACAGTGGGTGACAAGGTGACAGTGGGTTTGAGAGATACAGGGGCTGACCTTACCCTTGTACTTTCTGCGCTTGTGAGTGCTGAGGACATAACTGAGTTCAAGAATATTTATGTGAGAGCAGTGGGATCCACCCTGCTGTGCCTATGGTCTGGGTGTGGCGGGGCGGGGAGTGATAGAGGTACTTGACAATATGCCTACGAATATTTTGCTGTGCACTTTTAGTGTTTTTTGTTATTTTTGTTATTTTTAGTGTTGACAGTACTAATAGCTGAGTATCAAAATATAAAAGTGGTGGCTGTGTTATATAAATCACACCGTCGCTACCAAGTGTCCGATTAGCAACTGTAAATACTTTACTTCTTAACTGCAACTTTCATGTGTTGGATTGTTCTTATATACAATTTACTTTGTTGCAAAAAATCCCTTCAGTTTTAGCTTATCCTAAATGATCCTCTCCTGCTCTATTAGAGCTACTCTACTATTCATAGTTCTTTTCTCAGCTCTTTCTGGTCCTCTTTACATTTCTATATGCATCTAACACTGCTGGGGAACGCCTGCAGGTCGATCCCCTAGTTATAACAAACACTATAGTTATTTGATTTTAAAATAACAGAGCTCCCCCAACATGTTTCACCACAATGTGATGTCTTCAGGGGTTTAGAGCTCCTAATGTAAAGAGGACCAGTATATAGCTGAGAAAAGAACTATGAATAGTAGATTAGCTCTAATACAGCAGGAGAGGATCATTTAAGGTAAGCTAAAACTGAAGAGATTTGTTGCAACAAAGTAAATTTTATATCAGAACAATCCAACACATGATAGTTGCAGTTAAGAAGTAAATTATTTACAGTTGCTAATCTGACACTTGGTAGCGATGGTGTGATTTAAATAACACAGCCACCACTTTTATATTTTGATACTCTGCTATTAGTACTGTAAACTCTCTAAAAAGATCAAAAATAACAAAAAAACACTAAAGATAAAAATACAACATTGAAGACAATATATTTATTTCTGTGTTAATTTTTAAATGCAAATAATTAAGGTTTAAATTTTTATTTATGTAAAAAGAAAAAAGAAAGAATGTAGGCCTAAAACAGAATTAATTAGCCTTATGGCTATTGTTTTGAGTGCAGTGTACCCAATCTGTACATAATCGATCATAAGGAGCTCTAGGGGCGATGAGGTCCAGTTGGCCTGGACAGGAGCTCGCTGTTCAGTACTCTTATTCAGCCCGCAGGACCGACACTTAAGACATGCCTCGGCCACAATGTCTGCCAGATCTGGACAGTCGGTGGAGCCACTTAAACATTTTGTCGCTCCCAAAATGGGCACCCCTCTCATGGGCTTTCCAGGCAGCCTCCGGTCCCAATGACATGGGGATGACAATCTGTCACCGGTACTGCAACTCCGATTGCAAGTATATGGTCCGACACATGAGGCCCTGGGTAACAGTCAGCTTATCCCACTGTCTCAACAACTTTTAGCCCTCTGAAGTCACACGGGCCTGCTCTTCTGGCCGAGGCCAGATCTTGGTCTGGACCCATTCTTTCACATTCCACAGGTGCAGACAGCTATTCTGGACTCCCTCCCAATCAGCCAACGTCTTTCCCAACACCATAGCCATCCCGGACGCCACCCCACTTGAATGTGCCACATCCTGGAGCAAGGGTAATCGACCAAGGTCAGGAGTTTCAGTGTCCTCTAGCTCTTCATCGACAACCCTACTGGGACTCGGGAGAGTGCATCAGCATTACCATTCTCCCTACCTGACCATAACTTGATGCGGTAATAGTACATAGAAAGACAAGCCAACCACATCTGCTCAAGCACACCGAGCTTGACATTCTCCAGATGTGCTAACAGGTTGTTGTCCGTCATCACGGTCACCTTTGGACCTGTCAGATACTCCGCAAACCTTTCAGTCATGACCCACACCAGTGCCAGTAATTCCAGTTTAAAGAAACTATAGTTGTCAGGGTTGCGCTCTGACTCCCCCAGAGACCCGTAGCCTTAGGCAATGACTCTCTAGCGTCTATCCTGGACTTGGTATAACACGGCCCGCAGATCATGTAGACTTCCATCAGTGTACAGCAGGAATGGAGTGTCGAGCCACGCATAAGCCAGAATCGGGGCACTGGTCAGCGCCTCTTTTACTGCTTCAAAGGCCTCTTGTTGCCGGGGTCCTCATTTGATGGGACGATTCTTCGGGCCCCCTGCAGTGCCCCTTAATAACTCATTTAACGGGCCCACCAAATGAGCGAATTTAGGTATAAACCTCCTGTAGTAGCCAGCCAGTCCCAAGAACGCCCGCACCTCTCGTAGTGTACTCGGCTGGGGCCACTTCTGGACGGCCTCTACCTTGCTGCTGTCGAAACAGTTGGCACTTCTTGGGCTTGACCTTGAGCCCATGGTCTCATAGCCATCTTAGGGTACTTTCACACTAGCATTATTCTTTTCCGGCATTGAGTTCCGTCCTAGGGGCTCAATACCAGAAAAGTACTGATTAGTTTCATCCCCATGCATTCTGAATGGAGAGAAATCCATTCAGGATGCATCAAGGTGTCTTCAGTTCAGTCACTGAACGGCGTTTTGAATGGAGGAAATACCGCAGCATGCTGCAGTATTATCTCCGTCCCAAATTCCGGATCATTTGCCGGAATGCCGTATCCGGTATTAATTTACATTGAAATGTATTAGTGCCGGGTCCGGCATTAAAATAGCCGCAATGCTGGATCCATATGACAAACGGAGAGACGGATCAGTTCTTGCAATGCATTTGTGAGACAGATCTGCATCCGGATCTATCTACACATGCTATCCAGTTGCATGCAGATTTCCTGATCCAGCATGCAATTATGACAACGGAACTGCTTGCCGGAGGTGTGAAAGTAGTCTTAGGACCTGTCGCAGCTTTTGGAGGTGATCCTCAAAGTAGGCCCCAAACACTACTATGTCGTCCAGGTATATTAATACTAACTGGAAGTTGAGATCTTCCAGACAATGCTCCATCAACCGCTGGAATGTTCCCGGGGCATTGGAAAGGCCGAGTGGCATCCGGTTGAACTCGTAGAATCCCATAGGTAGGTAGAAAGGTGTCTTCCCTTTGTCCCTCTTGGCCACCAGTACCTGCCAATACCCACTGGCCAGGTCAAGAGTCGAGAAGAACTTTGCATGCCTCAGAGCGGATAATAACTCAATTCACGGAATGGGGTAGGCATCCCGGACGGTCTGGGCATTCAGCTTCCGATAATCCACGCAGAACCGGAGACTCCCATTTTTCTTCCGCAACAAGACAACTGGAGCAGCCCAAGGACTTTGCCTCTCCTGGATCACCTGGTTTTCCAACATGCTGGCCACCATGTCCCTCACCTCCTGGTACATTTTAGGTGAGACCTGCCTGTAACGTTCCCTGATTGGTGCAGCATCACCGCTGGGGATTTTGTGCTCGATGGCGGAAGCACACCCAAAGTACTCATCATGTCTTGAGAACACCTCCTGAAATTCCCACAGGGTGTCTTCCAGCAACTTCTATTGTCCTGGAATCAGAGTCTTGCAGTCCACCCCCATCCGGGCCATGATCACTCGACCATTTCACTCCGCTGTTGGGGTCTCCCTTTGATGGTGGGTGAACCCCCCTCGCCGAAGGATGTCCCCTTCGGACATATAAACGTTCGACAGCAAGGTATACCCAGGAACGGTTGACTCGCAGTCTTCAACGTTGAAGTAGCGTACAGGCACACACCATCATTTACAATAGTGAGGGCCCAAGCTACCAGTGGGCGAGTCTGTGTTTCCTCTTGGTAAGCGGGCTTGATCAGAACCTCCAGTCCATTCAGCTGTCATCCAGCCCCCACCGGCAGCGTCAATATTTGTTCTTGTCGAGGTGGGATCTTCACCGGGGTCCTTCGCGGCACCTTCATGTGTCCAATGGGCCGACCGGCCATGTTGCTCTTTCACAGACAACAGCTCCTCACCATCTGCTCTAAAACCTTCTGGGTTGGCCGGTGCGTGGTGGCCCGTTGCCAATACTTCAGCCCTTCTTCGGCATAGAGTTGATGGTCTAGGTCTCTCAGCACATTCATACCTAGTGTCACGTCCATTTCTTTCCGGGACGAATGGTCTACCAGCACGACCCCCTTTTTGCCGATGTCTTGCCCACATCCAGACTATCCCTCGGATGTCCATCTCTCTGTTGTTGGCAGCCGTCAGCCTGATGATGCTCCTGTCTTCTGGCTCCATCATATGTCCAAAGTGTCTTTCGAAGAACTCGAGAGGCATAAGGGTGCACTCCAACCCTGTATCAACTAGGCAGCGTACCTTTTGGCCTTCCAACTCGGCTTCCATAACTGGGCTGCTGGCATACAGGTCGTGTTCCTTACGCATAGCTTTTGGTGTGCCGCCGTAGGACGCTCATCTACTGCGGCGGTCGGAAGTTTAACGTCGGCTCGGACTTCATCTGTTCGAGGAACTGTCTGGCCATATGTCGACAAGCCCAGCAGAGGGGCCCTCTTTTGACGCACCTGAGTTATCCTGGGTGAAGTGGTACGGGGTGCTGGGGTCATTTCTGGAGGTGGGGGAGATTCTGCCTTGATCTGGGACACTTCCAACCGAAATTCTCTCAATTCTTTCCGCAGGGCCTGGACCATATCCTTTAAGGACTCTGAGTCTTCAGACCCCGACCGGTCCCCTGTAGCATGGGTGCTACTCACTACTCTCACCGCCACAGGAATGTGCTCTTCCTCTCTCTTCACAGCTTCTAGGTAGACGCTGTAGAATGTCATGTCGGCCGTCATCCGGGTCATCTCTTGCAATTTGTCCTGTAAGAACTTGTTGGAGAGCCCCACTATGAACTGGTTTCTTAGTAGCCGATCCACCTCCCGAAAGGCTCCCATGGCATCCTGGTCTCACTGCTGTATTTCATTTAGCGTCTCCTGTAGGGCATTGGAGTACTGCATCAGGATCTCGCCCTCTCTCTGTGGTCGGTTAAAGAAATGGCTCCTATACTACACTACTGTAGCACGGTCCCCTGGGATCTCTCCAGCAATGAGAATATTTGCTCTAGGGTGTCTCTCTCAGATTCGGGCCTTACCATCACTGTCCGTCTGACGTCACCCTCTAGAGCTCCCAATGCAAACTCTACCCGCAGCTCGGGGGTCAGATTACTCATTCTAACAAAACTTCGCACCCTTCAGTCCAGTCCTGCAACATCATGTTTTTACAGTCAAATTTTGGCAGGTGACGCAACAGCGTTCCCACGGGGATATACCCTACTGGGGTGAGCGTGGCGGGGGCAAGCTGTATCAGCAATGTTGGGGTAAGTTGGCCTTGCACTGCCGCACCCTGTGCTGGATCCTGAACCGATGCCATTGCAATGTCTCCGGTGGCGTTCCCATCCATAACGGTTGCTGTATCCTGTCAAATACAACAAGTTGCAAGCCGTGTACCGGGGTCCGCTTCCTCAGGATACAACGAAGTCACAAACAAGGAAAGCAACTCCAACACCAGCTTTTGCCAAAACAGAACACGTAATAATAAACACAACCACAAATGCTGAGACAATAAAATAAATTTACATACACCCAGCCCAAAGGCTGAGACCTCTGTGTTGCACAGCACGGAACCCTCTGATGGATGCCAGTGAAATATTGTGGTAATTTAACTACTGGCAGGCACAACTAAAACTGCCTCGCCGTAACTATTATTACCCTGAAACAAACACAAACAATTGGTTGGGTGCTTAGTACAGGCTAGCCTGTGGTGCAACACAACAGTTTACAATCTTACTGTGCTCTATATTATTCTCCCTCCCATAACTATTCTGGTAGCATGTCCCTTTTAATTAGTCCTGAGCAAAACGCTGAACTGGATAGAGTTTGTGTGGGTGTTTATCAGCTCTCAAATGTGCAACGTCCCTTTTAGTAATGGAGTCCTTGTAGTACCAGTAGCAACTCTTTAGACCTGACACAAAGCAGAGATCCTAACTATCTAACTACAGGCCTGGTCTAAGTCTCGAGGCGCCAACACTGCAGCGAGATGCGTGCACGATATTACCGACCCGGGTCTAATCTTTATCCACTGATGTCTCTGAACCGAACAACCAGTTTCTCCAGCAAACATGAGGTCTCACAGGGTATTCAACTTGCTCCTTAGGTCTTGTCAGCCTTCCTGGAAACAATCCTCCTTTCCCCGGAAAGGATCTGGCTCTTGGACAACGATCAGCTTCACTCAGCTGCAGCTATGGTCACAGAGGGGGTCCTAAAATGGCTGTAGCTCCTTCTTCATGCTCTGAATAACCATATCTTTCATGAATAGTCAGGTCCATAAATATTAGGACATCGACACAATTCTAACATTTTTGGCTCTATACACCACCAAAATGGATTTGAAATGAAACGAGCAATATGTGCTTTAACTGCAGACTGTCAGCTTTAATTTGAGGGTATTTACATCCAAATCAGGTGAACGGTGTAGGAATTACAATAGTTTGCATATGTGCCTCCCACTTGCTAAGGGACCAAAAGTAATGGGACAATTGGCTTCTTGGCTGTTACATGGCCAGGTGTGTGTTATTCCCTCATTATCCCAATTATAATTAGCAGATAAAAGGTCCAGAGTTAATTTCAAGTGTGCTATTTGCATTTGGAATTTATTACTGTCAACTATCAAGATGAGATCCAAAGAGCTGTCACTATCAGTGAAGCAAGCCATCATTAGGCTGAAAAAACAAAACAAACCCATCAGAGAGATAGCAAAAACATTAGGCGTGGCCAAAACAACTGTTTGGAATATTCTTAAAAAGAAGAAACACACCCGTGAGCTCAGCAACACCAAAAGACCCGGAAGACCACGGAAAACAACTGTGGTGGATGACCAAAGAATTATTTCCCTGGTGAAGAAAACACCCTTCACAACAGATGGCCAGATCAAGAACACTCTACAGGAGGTAGGTGTATGTGTGTCAAAGTCAACAATCAAGAGAAGACTTCACCAGAGTGAATACAGAGGGTTCACCACAAGATGTAAACCATTGTTGAGCCCTTAAAAAACAGGAAGGCCAGATTAGTGTTTGCCAAATGACATCTAAAAAAACTTCACAGTTCTGGAACAACATCCTATGGACAGATGAGACCAAGATCAACTTGTACCAGATGGGAAGAGAAGAGTATGGAGAAGGAAAGGAACTGCTCATGATCCTAAGCATACCACTTCATCAGTGAAGCATGGTGGTGGTAGTGTCATGGCGTGGGCATGTATGGCTGCCAATGGAACTGGTTCTTTTGTATTTATTGATGATGTGACTGCTGACAAAAGCAGCAGGATGAATTCTGAAGTGTTTCGAGCAAAATTATCTGCTCATATTCAGCCAAATGCTTCAGAACTCATTGGACGGTGCTTAACAGTGCAGATGGACAATGACCCAAAGCATACTGCAAAAGCAACCAAAGAGTTTTTTAAGGGAAAGAAGTGGAATGTTATGCAATGGCCAAGTCAATCACCTGACCTGAATCCGATTGAGCATGCATTTCACTTGCTGAAGACAAAACTAAAGGGAAAATGCCCCAAGAACAAGCAAGAACTGAAGACAGTTGCAGTAGAGGCCTGGTAGAGCATCACCAGGGATGAAACCCAGTGTCTGGTGATGTCTATGCGTTCCAGACATCAGGCTGTAATTGACTGCAAAGTATTTGCAACCAAGTATTAAAAAGTGAAAGTTTGATTTATGATTATTATTACAGTATGTCCCAATAATTTTGGTCCCTTAACAAGTGGGAGGCACATATACAAACTATTGTAATTCCTACACCGTTCACCTGATTTGGATGTAAATACCCTCAAATTAAAGCTGACAGTCTGCAGTTAAAGCACATCTTGTTTGTTTCATTTCAAATCCATTGTGGTGGTGTATAGAGCCAAACATGTTAGAATTGTGTTGATGTCCCAATATTTATGGACCTGACTGTATATGCAGTCAGCTATGCCTAGGAAACAGCAGCATCTTGTGGCCAAACAGCAGAACGTCAGCACAGAACATTTAATTTAATCCACACACAAACAGTTTTCAAACAATGAGAGCTGTTTCTTAATCTCACACACCGACTTAGGCAGGATGGTTTCAGGTGATACTGTTGGCAATATGTCAAAATCTAATTCTGTTTATTCACTTAGGTCCTAACCTTAGGTAGGGACAGTGTCCAACAGTTCTCATGGGTCAAGTAATAGTCCACCAGGTAGTATGTGTGCACTACATGCTTTAGATGACATTGAGGGTAATACTGTTGTGTTAGAAACCAATCCTGTTCTTCGGTCCATCCCCTCAGATATGTTGCCAGATTCAGATCTAGACATACAGCTTTCCTCAAATGGGATTATAGTGTCTAATGGTATTGCAACCAATGAAAGGGTAAAAGTGCCTTGCCCCGTAGTACTAGTACAGATAGGCAAAGTTGGTAGAATTAACTGATGAGAGGAGGCTGTAGGTTGAATGTAGGTTGACTGTAGTAGTAATGCTAATTCTCACCAAGTTAGCTCCATTGTACACAGATGATAAACTCTGAAGAAACTATCCTTAGGAAGTCTTTGCCTGGGTCAGAGGTTGCTGTATCCATTAATGCCACATGCACTTCTCTAAACTTCTCCCTTGCTGGCTTCAGTAGTACTACCCTGCATGATAGTGCTTCTTTGTATAGCCATACCAGAAGTAAGGATTTACACCTTCTCCCAGTGTCCGTGGTCATAAACTCCCCAGGGTGCATCCAGCACAGTACCTATATGAACATGAACAAAGCTTACCATGAGAGAAGGCCCCTGGAATTAGCTGTATGTAGTTTGCCTGAAGAGGAGCAGGACGCTGGCTCTTTACTGGACTAAGGTAGAGTTTGACCCTTCAGCAGAACACTTTCACTGTACAGCACAAGAGAAAGGCAGTGACCATGGTAATGCTGATGGGTTATCATGCCAAAATAAGGTATTGTACCTAGTGAGCAGAGAAACTGTCCTGTGGCTGACAGTTCCCCTTTCACCTTTTAAAAGGGGGAGGTGTTGCAAATATTGATATTAATTTGTGTCCAGCTCTTCCCCCTCTCTAGAACGTAGAATATTACATATTTTCTGTTGTTTCACACTTGTTTGTTATGTATATAATTCCACATATGTTCATTCATAGTTTTGATGCCTTCATAGTCATGAAAATAAATAAAACTATTTGAATGAGAAGGTGTGTCCAAACTTTTGGTCTGTACTGTATATATATATATATATATATATATATATTATATGTCAGATAATTTCTCTGACAGTAAATTGGCCTCTTGAGCAGGGATTAGACAAACCAGCATTAATTCATCCGAGACCAGAGAGGAAGACAGACACCCGGGGACTGCAGAATAAATCAGTAGCTGCAAAGGTAAGAAACTTTTTTCTTGCACATTTCTATTTTGCCTTCCCTGTGAGTCAAAGCCTCCCATCCCAGGTGAGTTGTTTTTGCATGTAAGGTCTAGTCAAAAGAACTAATTTGGAAACTATGTGCTTTCTGGTGTATGTTTAAGGCTTCGTTCACATCACCATTTAGCCTGTCTGTTTTCTTCAGCCCTTCTTTGGCATAGAGTTGATGGTCTAAGTCTCTCAGCACATTCATACCTAGTGTCAAGTCCATTTCTTTCCGGGACGAATGGTCCACTAGCACGACCCGGTTCTTGCCGATGTCTTGCCCACATCCAGACTATCCCTCGGACGTCCATCTCTCTGTTGTTGGCAGCCGTCAGCCTGATGATGATCCTGTCTTCTGGCTCCATCATATGTCCAAAGTGTCTTTCGAAGAACTCAAGAGGCATAAGGGTGCACTCCAAATTTGTATCAACTAGGCAGCGTACTGTCACGGCTGAGGATGGGGAAAACCCTCAGCCATGCGATGCCAGAATATGGAAGGTCGCTACTTGGCCAGTACCACAGAATTAGGGAGCAGGTCACCTCCTAGAGCTTCCCTAATCTGACCCTGACTCCTAGCTGCATGAGCCGCCCTTGAAGGTAGGAGGGCTCATGCTCAGGAACCTTGGATCCCTTCTGACCCTCCGTCGATCCCTGAACTAGGAGCTGGGTAGACAGCCAGCTCCTCCTGGACACTGAGGAACAGGAGTCTAAAGTGGCCAAGCAACAAGGGGAACAGAAACAGCTAATGGCAATGGCAGGTAAATGTAACTAGTGACACCACCTACCTGCCACAGACACACAGCCTGGAACCCATGTACAAGTGCTGCTGTCCACAACAACACTAACGGACACACTTGAGACTCCGGTTCCTCCGTATCCAGGAGGAACAGGTCGCCTTACCCTGCTCCTAGTCCAGGGCCACCCTGAGGGCTAGTAGGAATTACAGGTTCCAGTGTATGAGCCCTCCCACCATCAGGGTCGGCTCATACGGCTAGGAGACAGGGTCAGAAGTAGGGATGTGATTAGGAGGTGACCTGCTCCCTAATTCTGTTGTTTCTGGCCTAATAGCTTCCAAACATCTTCTGGCATCGCACGGTTGAGGGTTTCCCCATCCTAAGCCATGACAGTATGACCACAAGGCCCTCACTGGCAGATGGTATAAGGGACCAGGAGGGTGCATCCAGCTTACAAACAAGGCTGGAGTACCCCCCAGACATCAGGTCTCCACTGAGGCTTTATAGCCCAAGTAGCCACACCCACATAGACACACCCAGTGTTCACACACACAGAAGGGAAATAACCCTTCTCACACCAGGGAAGGGAAGACAGACACTTAAAGGAGAAAGTGCACACATAACTAAAACCCTGTGCACACCAGACATACAAAAGACACACCTAACAAAGATAGGTTGCCAGGTGCAACCGCATGCACATTGCAGAAAGCTGCCCAGCACCAGCTCAGGCTGCTAAACTGCAAAATAACTACATGTTGCCAGCGGCAACCACAAGTGAGGCAACATACTAGCGGCCCTCACCTGTGGTTGAACAACCAAACCAGACCGCAGGCAACAGCATGCGGATACAGGAGTCACGACCATGACCATGGTCGTAACACTCCTACCCCTCAAAGCCCCCCCACCAAAAAAAAGGGAAAACTAGAGAGGGACCCATACAAGGGGATAGGTGAAGGGGAATCAGTGTCAATAATATGCGCGTCTCCCAAGGACTGCTGCCGGCCCCTGGAGCAACACACAGGAACCAGGAGCCGACTGCCAGGCTCCGGAGCAACACACAGAAACCGGAGACCAGCAAAGAAACAGCCCGGGGAGAGCGCACTAACACTGCGTCCACTCTCCACTCACGTCCCCACTCCAGTCGCTGCCAGCAGACACTCCTAACCAGCACGCAGCCGGAACAGTAACGGAATGCTGCCAGCAGACGACCAGAGATAGGAACATGGAGAGGGACGAGGGATCACCAACATGGACACGGAAGGTAAGGTGGTGGAGAATAAACCACCAACCGCGCCGTTAACGGTGCTCCCCAAAACGCTCTCCCTCCGGAGAACGCGCATGCACCTCAAAAGAGATGAGGATGCATGCAGCACCCTCTTTTGAAGGTGTGCAACCACACACCAAACAAACCACAGTGCAGAAATAAAGGTAAGGGGACGCCAAGACAGACAACGGTGAAGGAATGGCAGGGAAAAGCCACTCACCGCGCCGTCAGCGCCGAAACCCCCAAAACGCTCTCCCTCCGGAAAACGCGCATGCACCCCACAAACGTATGGCGAAGCATGCTGCACCCTCTTCCGAAGGTGGTACCAGGTGAGGAGCCATTGTGGTCATACTGTCACAGCTGAGGATGGGGAAAACCTTCAGCCATGCGATGCCAGAATATGGAAGGTCGCTACTTGGCCAGTACCACAGAATTAGGGAGCAGGTCACCTCCTAGAGCTTCCCTAATCTGACCCTGACTCTTAGCTGCATGAGCCACCCTTGAAGGTAGGAGGGCTCATGCTCAGGAACCTTGGATCCCTTCTGACCCTCCGTCGATCCCTGAACTAGGAGCTGGGTAGACAGCCCGTTCCTCCTGGACACGGAGGAACAGGAGTCTAAAGTGGCCAAGCAACAAGGGGAACAGAAACAGCTAATGGCAATGGCAGGTAAATGTAACTAGTAACACCACCTACCTGCCACAGACACACAGCCTGGAACCCATGTACAAGTGCTGCTGTCCACAACAACACTAGCAGACACACTTGAGACTCCGGTTCCTCCGTATCCAGGAGGAACAGGTCGTCTTACCCTGCTCCTAGTCCAGGGCCACCCTGAGGGCTAGTAGGAATTACAGGTTCCAGTGTATGAGCCCTCCCACCATCAGGGTCGGCTCATACGGCTAGGAGACAGGGTCAGAAGTAGGGATGTGATTAGGAGGTGACCTGCTCCCTAATTCTGTTGTTTCTGGCCTAGTAGCTTCCAAACATCCTTTGGCATCGCACGGTTCAGGGTTTCCCCATCCTCAGCAGTGACAGTATGACCACAAGGGTGGCCCTCACTGGCAGATGGTATAAGGGACCAGGAGGGTGCCTCCAGCTTACAAACAAGGCTGGAGTACCCCCCAGACATCAGGTCTCCACTGAGGCTTTATAGCCCAAGTAGCCACACCCACACAGACACACCCAGTGTTCACACACACAGAAGGGAATTAACCCTTCTCACACCAGGGAAGGGAAGACAGCCACTTAAAGGAGAAAGTGCACACATAACTAAGACCCTGTGCACACCAGACATACAAAAGACACACCTAACAAAGATAGGTTGCCAGGTGCAACCGCATGCACATTGCAGAAAGCTGCCCAGCACCAGCTCAGGCTGCTAAACTGCAAAATAACTACATGTTGCCAGCGGCAACCACAAGTAAGGCAACATACTAGCGGCCCTCACCTGTGCTTGAACAACCAAACCAGACCGCAGGCAACAGCATGCGGATACAGGAGTCACGACCATGACCATGGTCGTGACACGTACCTTTTGGCCTTCCAACTCGGCTTCTATAACTGGGCTGCTGGCATACAGGTCGTGTTCCTTACGCATAGCTTCTGGTGTACCGCCATAGGACGCCAATCTACTGCGGCGGTCGGAAGTTTAACATCGGCTCGGACTTCATCTGTTCGAGGCACTGTCTGGCAATATGTCGACAAGCCCAGCAGAGGGGCCCTCTTTTGACGCACCTGAGTTATCCTAGGTGAAGTGGTACGGGGTGCTGGGGTCATTTCTGGAGGTCGGGATATTCTGCCTTGATCTGGGACACTTCCAACCGAAATTCTCTCAATTCTTTCCGCAGGGCCTGGACCATATCCTTCAAGGACTCTGAGTCTTCAGACCCCGACCGGTCCTCTGTAGCATGGGTGCTACTCACTACTCTCACCGCCACAGGCATGTGCTCTTCCTCTCTCTTCACGGCTTCTAGGTAGACGCTGTAGAATGTCATGTCGGCCGTCATCTGGGTCATCTCTTGCAATTTGTCCTGTAAGAACTTGTTGGAGAGCCCCACTATGAACTGGTTTCTTAGTAGCCGATCCACCTCCCGAAAGGCTCCCATGGCATCCTGGTCTTACTGCTGTATTTCATTTAGCGTCTCCTGTAGGGCATTGGAGTACTGCATCAGGGACTCGCCCTCTCTCTGTGGTCGGTTGAAGAAATGGCTCCTATACTACACTACTGTAGCACGCTCCCCTGGGCTCTCTCCAGCAATGAGAATATTTGCTCTAGGGTGTCTCTCTCGGATTCGGGCATTACCATCACTGTCCGTCTGACGTCACCCTCTAGAGCCCCCAATGCAACATCTACCCGCAGCTCGGGGGTCAGATTACTCATTCTAACAAAACTTCGCACCCTTCAGTCCAGTCCTGCAATGTCATGTTTTTACCGTCAAATTTTGGCAGGTGACGCAACAGGGGATATACCGTACTGGGGTGAGCATGGCGGGGGCAAGCTGTATCAGCGATGTTGGGGTAAGTTGGCCTTGCACTGCCGCACCCTGTGCTGGGTCCTGGACCAATGCCATTGCAATGTCTCCGGCGGAGTTCCAATCCATAACGATCGCTGTATCCTGTCAAATACGACAAGTTGTAAGCCGTGTACCGGGGTCCGCTTCCTCAGGATACAACGAAGTCACAAACAAGGAAAGCAACTCCAACACCAGCTTTTGCCAAAACAGAACACGTGATAATAAACACAACCACAAATGCTGAGACAATAAAATAAATTTACATACACCCAGCCCAAAGGATGAGACCTCTGTGTTGCACAGCACGGAACCCTCTGATGGATGCCAGCGAAATATTGCGGTAATTTAACTTCTGGCGGGCACAACTAAAACTGCCTCGCTGTAACTATTATTACCCTGAAACAAACACAAACAATTGGTTGGGTGCTTAGTACAGGCTGGCCTGTGGTACAACACAACAGTTTACAATCTTACCATGCTCTATATTATTCTCCCTCCCATAACTAGTCTGGTAGCATGTCCCTTTTAATTAGTCCTGAGCAATACGCAGAACTGGATAGAGTTTGTGGGGGTGTTTATCAGCTCTCAAATGTGCAACGTCCCTTTTAGTAATGGAGTCCTTGTAGTACTAGTAGCAACTCTTTAGACCTGACACAAAGCAGAGACCCTAACTAGCTAACTACAGGCCTGGTCTAAGTCTCTAGGTGCCAACACTGCAGCGAGATGCGTGCACGATATTACAGACCCGGGTCTGATCTTTATCCACTGATGTCTCTGAACCGAACAACCAGTTTCTCCAGCAAACATGAGGTCTCACAGGGTATGCAGCTTGCTCCTTAGCTCTTGTCAGCCTTCCTGGAAACAATCCTCCTTTCCCCGGACAGGATCTGGCTCTTGGACAACGATCAGCTTCACTCAGCTGCAGCTATGGTCACAGAGGTGGTCCTCTCACTCCAGGATCAAATTTTTTCTGTACTCAAACACAGTCCCTCAGCTCACTCCTAAAATGGCTGCAGCTCCTTCCTTATGCTCTGAAGAACCATATCTCTCATGAATATGTAAATATACAGTCAGGTCCATAAATATTGGTACATCAACACAATTCTAACATTTTTGGCTCTATACACCACCAAAATGGATTTGAAATGAAAAGAGCAAGAGGTGCTTTAACTGCAGACTGTCAGCTTTAATTTGAGGGTATTTACATCCAAATCAGGTGAACGGTGTAGGAATTACAATAGTTTGCATATGTGCCTCCCACTTGTTAAGGGGCCAAAAGTAATGGGACAATTGGCTTCTTGGCTGTTACATGGCCAGGTTATTCCCTCATTATCCAAATTACAATGAGCAGATAAAAGGTCCAAAGTAAATTTCAAGTGTGCTATTTGCATTTGGAATCTATTACTGTCAACTCTCAAGATAAGATCCAAAGAGCTGTCACTATCAGTGAAACAAGCCATCATTAGGCTGAAAAAAAAAAAAAAAAAACATCAGAGAGATAGCAAAAACATTAGGCATGGCCAAAACAACTGTTTGGAATAGTCTTAAAAAGAAGAAACACACCCGTGAGCTCAGCAACACCAAAAGACCCGGAAGACCACGGAAAACAACTGTGGTGGATGACCAAGGAATTATTTCCCTGGTGAAGAAAACACCCTTCACAACAGTTGGCCAGATCGAGAACACTCTACAGGAGGTAGGTGTATGTGTGTCAAAGTCAACAATCAACAGAAGACTTCACCAGAGTGAATACAGAGGGTTCACCACAAGATGTAAACCATTGGTGAGCCTCAAAAACAGGAAGGCCAGATTAGAGTTTGCCAAATGACATCTAAAAAAGCCTTCACAGTTCTGGAACAACATCCTATGGACAGATGAGACCAAGGTCAACTTGTACCAGAGTGATGGGAAGAGAAGAGTATGGAGAAGGAAAGGAACTGCTCTTGATCCTGAGCATACCACCTCATCAGTGAAGCATGGTGGTGGTAGTGTAATGGCGTTGGGCATGAATAGCTGCCAATGGAACTGGTTCTTTTGTATTTATTGATGATGTGACTGCTGACAAAAGCAGCAGGATGAATTCTGAAGTGTTTCGAGCAAAATTATCTGCTCATATTCAGCCAAATGCTTCAGAACTCATTGGACGATGCTTAACAGTGTAGATGGACAATGACCCAAAGCATACTGCATAAGCAACCAAAGAGTTGTTTAAGGGAAAGAAGTGGAATGTTATGCAATGGCCAAGTCAATTACCTGACATGAATCCGATTGAGCATGCATTTCACTTGCTGAAGACAAAACTGAAGGGAAAATGCCCCAAGAACAAGCAAGAACTGAAGACAGTTGCAGTAGAGGCCTGGTAGAGCATCACCAGGGATGAAACCCAGCGTCTGGTGATGTCTATGCGTTCCAAACTTCAGGCTGTAATTGACTGCAAAGTATTTGCAACCAAGTATTAAAAAGTGAAAGTTTGATTTATGATTATTATTATGTCCCAATACTTTTGGTCCCTTAAAAAGTGGGAGACACATATGCAAACTGTTGTGATTCCTACACCGTTCACCTGATTTGGATGTAAATACCCTCAAATTAAAGCTGACAGTCTGCAGGTAAAGCACATCTTGTTTGTTTCATTTCAAATCCATTGTGGTGGTGTATAGAGCCAAAAATGTTAGAATTGTGTTGATGTCCCAATATTTATGGACCTGACTGTATATGCAGTCAGTCAGCTATGCCTAGGAAACAGCAGCATCTTGTGGCCAAACAGCAGAACGTCAGCACAGAACATTTAATTTAATCCACACACAAACAGTTTTCAAACAATGAGAGCTGTTTCTCAATCTCACACACTGACTTAGGCAGGATGGTTTCAGATGATACTGTTGGCAATATGTCAAAATCTAATTCTGTTTATTCACTTATTCCTAATCTTAGGTAGGGACAGTGTCCAACAGTTCTCATGAGTCAAGTAATAGTCCACCAGGTAGTATGTGTGCACTACATGCTTTAGATTACATTGAGGGTAATACTGTTGTGTTAGAAACTAGGGATGAGCGAACCCGAACTGTATAGAATTTTGGGGTGTCCGTGACACGGACCCGAACTCGAACATTTTCGTAATAGTCCGGGTTCGGGTTCGGTGTTCGGCGCTTTCTTGGCGCTTTTTGAAAGGCTGCAAAGCAGCCAATCAACAAGCGTCATACTACTTGCCCCAAGAGGCCGTTACAGCCATGCCTACTATTGGCATGGCTGTGATTGGCCAGTGCAGCATGTGACCCAGCCTCTATATAAGCTTGGGTCACGTAGCGCTGCACGTCACTCTGCTGATACAAGTGTAGGGAGAGGTTGCAGCTGCGACGTTAGGGCGAGATTAGGCAGTGATTAACTCCTCCAAAAGACTTCATTCAGTGATCGATCTACAGCTGTGGATCATTGAACTGCTGCTATTCAATTGCTCACTGTTTTTAGGCTGCCCAGAGCGTTTTTTATTCACTTTTTTCTGGGTTGATCGGCGGCCATTTTGTGTCTTGTGGTGCGCCAGCACAAGCTGCCACCAAGTACATTTAACCATCAATAGTGTGGTTAT
Organism: Bufo bufo; assembly: GCF_905171765.1. NCBI lineage: Eukaryota > Metazoa > Chordata > Amphibia > Anura > Bufonidae > Bufo > Bufo bufo. Next base: position 801,736,961 of record NC_053389.1, read on the forward strand.
TTTTTGCTATATCCTACATCAGGGTCAAGCTTTCATCAAGTGCATTTAACCATCAATAGTGTGGTTATTTTTGGGCCATATACTACATCAGGGGCAAGCTGAGCCTGTCACCAAGTGCATTTAACCATCAATAGTGTGGTTATTTTTTGGCTATATCCTACATCAGGGTCAAGCTGTCATCAAGTGCATTTAACCATCAATAGTGTGGTTATTTTTTGGCCATATACTACATCAGGGGCAAGCTGAGCCTGTCACCAAGTTATTCTCAATAACTTCACACACATGCTACTGTTCAATTCCAAGTCTAATTCTGTGTGTAAACGTATACCTGTCACCCAGCGCCTAAAAAATAGGCCTCAAATTTATATTCATCCAAATCTGTCATTATTGCTTTAGCTGGTCAAGTTATTTAGTGTCCGTCAAAGCACAGTTTTTGTTCTGGGTTGAAATACAATTCCCAATTTTGCAATTCTCTAAATTAGTGGTTTCTGCTGTATCAGGCCTACTTTAAATCTATCCCTAAAAGGGTATATTAGATTCAAGGTGCTGATAGGGTAATTCTCAATAACTTCACACACACGCTACTGTGCAGATCCAAGTCTAATTCTGTGTGTAAACGTATACCTGTCACCCAGCGCCTAAAAAATAGGCCTCACATTTATATTCATCCAAATCTGTCATTATTGCTTTAGCTGGTCAAGGTATTTAGTGTCCGTCAAAGCACAGTTTTTGTTCTGGGTTGAAATACAATTCCCAATTTTGCAATTCTCTAAATTAGTGGTTTCTGCTGTATCAGGCCTACTTTAAATCTATCCCTAAAATGGTATATTAGATTCAAGGTGCTGATAGGGTAATTCTCAATAACTTCACACACGCGCTACTGTGCAGATCCAAGTCTAATTCTGTGTGTAAACGTATACCTGTCACCCAGCGCCTAAAAAATAGGCCTCACATTTATATTCATGCAAATCTGTCATTATTGCTTTAGCTGGTCAAGTTATTTAGTGTCCGTCAAAGCACAGTTTTTGTTCTGGATTGAAATACAATTCCCAATTTTGCAATTCTCTAAATTAGTGGTTTCTGCTGTATCAGGCCTACTTTAAATCTATCCCTAAAAGAGTATATTAGATTCAAGGTAATTCTCAATAACTTCACACACACGCTACTGTGCAGATCCAAGTCTAATTCTGTCCGTAAACGTATACTTGTCATCCAGCGCCTAAATAATAGGACTCAAATTTATATTCAGCTAAATCTGTCATTACTGGTGTGCCTGTATTAGTGTAATACGGTACCTAAATAGATAGCCAGATAGTGTTAGGTGTCTGTAAAAAAAGGCCTGAATTTGAATTCAATACATTGGCCCGAATAATATTTTTCTTATTGTGGTGAACGGTAACAATGAGGAAAACATCTAGTAAGGGACGCGGAAGCGTACATGGTCGTGGTGGTGTTAGTGGACCCTCTGGTGCTGGGAGAGGACGTGGCCGTTCTGCCACAGCCACACGTCCTAGTGTACCAACTACCTCAGGTCCCAGTAGCCGCCAGAATTTACAGCCATATTTGGTGGGGCCCAATGCCGTTCTAAGGATGGTAAGGCCTGAGCAGGTACAGGCATTAGTCAATTGGGTGGCCGACAGTGGATTCAGCACGTTCACATTATCTCCCACCCAGTCTTCTGCAGAAAGCGCACAGATGGCGCATGAAAACCAAGCCCATCAGTCTGTCACATCACCCCTATGCATATCAGGGAAACTGTCTGAGCCTTAAGTTATGCAGCAGTCTCTTATGCTGTTTGAAGACTCTGCTAGCAGGGTTTCCCAAGGGCATCCACCTAGACCTTCCCCAGCGGTGAAAGACATAGAATGCACTAACGCACAACCACTTATGTTTCCTGATGATGAGGACATGGGAATACCACCTCAGCACGTCTCTGATGATGACGAAACACAGGTGCCAACTGCTGCGTCTTTCTGCAGTGTGCAGACTGAACAGGAGGTCAGGGATGAAGACGATGCAGGGGACGATGAGGTCCTAGACCCCACATGGAATGAAGGTCGTGCCACTGACTTTCACAGTTCGGAGGAAGAGGCAGTGGTGAGACCGAGCCAACAGCGTAGCAAAAGACAAAGAGGGAGCAGTGGACAAAAGCAGAACACCCGCCGCCAAGAGACTCCGCCTGCTACTAACCGCCACCACCTGGGACCGAGCACCCCAAAGGCAGCTTCAAGGAGTTCCCTGGCATAGCACTTCTTCAAACAATGTGCTGACGACAAGACCCGAGTGGTTTGAACGCTGTGCCATCAGAGCCTGAAGCGAGGCATTAACGTTCTAAACCTTAGCACAACCTGCATTTCCAGGCACCTGCATGCAAAGCATGAACTGCAGTGGAGTAAACACCTTAAAAACAAGGAACTCACTCAGGCTCCCCCTGCTACCTCTTCTGCTGCTGCCGCCTCCGCCTCTTCTGCTGCTGCCGCCTCGGCCTCTTCCTCCGCCTCTGGAGGAACGTTGGCACCTGCCGCCCAGCAAACATGGGATGTACCACCAACACCACCACCTGCGTCACCAAGCATCTCAACCATGTCACACGGCAGCGTTCAGCTCTCCATCTCACAAACATTTGAGAGAAAGCGTAAATTCCCACCTAGCCACCCTCGATCCCTGGCCCTCAATGCCAGCATTTCTAAACTACTGGCCTATGAAATGCTGTCATTTAGGCTGGTGGACACAGACAGCTTCAAACAGCTCATGTCGCTTGCTGTCCCACAGTATGTTGTTCCCAGCCGGCACTACTTCTCCAAGAGAGCCGTGCCTTCCCTGCACAACCAAGTATCCGATAAAATCAAGTGTGCACTGCGCAAAGCCATCTGTGGCAAGGTCCACCTAACCACAGATACGTGGACCAGTAAGCACAGCCAGGGACGCTATATCTCCCTAACTGCACACTGGGTAAATGTAGTGGCGGCTGGGCCCCAGGAGGAGAGCTGTTTGGCACACGTCCTTCCGCCGCCAAGGATCGCAGGGCAACATTCTTTGGCTCCTGTCTCCTCCTCCTCCTACTCAGCTTCCTCCTCCTCTTCTTCCACCTGCTCATCCAGTCAGCCACACACCTTCACCACCAACTTCAGCACAGCCCGGGGTAAACGTCAGCAGGCCATTCTGAAACTCATATGTTTGGGGGACAGGCCCCACACCGCACAGGAGTTGTGGCGGGGTATAGAACAACAGACCGACGAGTGGTTGCTGCCGGTGAGCCTCAAGCCCGGCCTGGTGGTGTGCGATAATGGGCGAAATCTCATTGCAGCTCTGGGACTAGCCGATTTGACGCACATTCCTTGCCTGGCGCATGTGCTGAATTTGGTGGTGCAGAAGTTCATTCGCAACTACCCCGACATGTCAGAGCTGCTGCATAAAGTGCGGGCCGTCTGTTCGCGCTTCCGGCGTTCACATCCTGCCGCTGCTCGCCTGTCTGCGCTACAGCGTAACTTCGACCTTCCCGCTCACCGCCTCATATGCGACGTGCCCACCAGGTGGAACTCCACCTTGCACCTGCTGGACAGACTGTGCGAGCAGCAGCAGGCCATAGTGGAGTTTCAGCTGCAGCACGCACGGGTCAGTCGCACTGCGGAACAGCACCACTTCACCACCAATGACTGGGCCTCCATGCGAGACCTGTGTGCCCTGTTGCGCTGTTTCGAGTACTCCACCAACATGGCCAGTGGCGATGACGCCGTTATCAGAGTTACAATACCACTTCTATGTCTCTTTGAGAAAACACTTAGGGCGATGATATAAGAGGAGGTGGCACAGGAGGAGGAGGAGTAAGAGGGGTCATTTTTAGCACTTTCAGGCCAGTCTCTTCGAAGTGACTCAGAGGGAGGTTTTTTGCAACAGCAGAGGCCAGGTACAAATGTGGCCAGACAGGGCCCACTACTGGAGGACGAGGAGGATGAGGAGGAGGTGGAGAAGGATGAGGATGAAGCATGTTCACAGCGGGGTGGCACCCAACGCAGCGTGGCTGGTGCGTGGCTGGGGGGAAACGCAGGATGATGACGATACGCCTCCCACAGAGGACAGCTTGTCCTTACCTCTGGGCAGCCTGGCACACATGAGCGACTACATGCTGCAGTGCCTGCGTAACGTGTGCGGACTACTGGGTTGCCACCCTGCTGGATCCACGGTACAAAGACAATGTGCCCACCTTACTTCCTGCACTGGAGCGTGATAGGAAGATGCACGAGTACAAGCGCACGTTGGTAGACGCGCTACTGAGAGCATTCCCAAATGTCACAGGGGAACAAGTGGAAGCCCAAGGCGAAGTGAGGAGGAGCGAGAGGTCGCCAACGCAGCTCTGTCACGGCCGGCTCCTCTGAGGGCAGGGTTAGCATGGCAGAGATGTGGAAAAGTTTTTTCACCACGCCACAGCTAACTGCACCACCACCTGATACGGAACGTGTTAGCAGGAGGCAACATTTCAATAACATGGTGGAACAGTACCTGTGCACACCCCTCCACGTACTGACTGATGGTTCGACCCCATTCAACTTCTGGGTCTCCAAATTGTCCACGTGGCCAGAGCTAGCCTTTTATGCCTTGGAGGTGCTGGCCTGCCCGGCGGTCAGCGTTTTGTCTGAACGTGTATTCAGCACGGCAGGGGGCGTCATTACAGACAAACGCAGCCGCCTGTCTACAGCCAATGTGGACAAGCTGATGTTCATAAAAATAAACCAGGCATGGATCCCACAGGACCTGTCCATCCCTTGTGCAGATTAGACATTAACTACCTCCCCTTAACCATATATTATTGTACTCCAGGGCACTTCCTCATTCAATCCTATTTTTATTTTCATTTTACCATTATATTGCGGGGCAACCCAAAGTTGAATGAACCTCTCCTCTGTCTGGGTGCCGGGGCCTAAAAATATCTGACAGTGGCCTGTTCCAGTGGTGGGTGACATGAAGCCTGATTCTCTGCTATGACATGAAGACTGATTCTCTGCTGACATGAAGCCAGATTCTCTGCTATGGGACCTCTCTCCTCTGCCTGGGTGCCTGGGCCTAAATATGTGACAATGGAGTGTTCCAGTGGTGGGTGACGTGAAGCCTGATTCTCTGCTATGACATGAAGACTGATTCTCTGCTGACATGAAGCCTGAATCTCTGTTATGGGACCTCTCTCCTCTGTCTGGGTGCCGGGGCCTAAAAATATCTGACAGTGGCCTGTTCCAGTGGTGGGTGACATGAAGCCTGATTCTCTGCTATGACATGAAGACTGATTCTCTGCTGACATGAAGCCTGAATCTCTGTTATGGGACCTCTCTCCTCTGTCTGGGTGCCGGGGCCTAAAAATATCTGACAGTGGCCTGTTCCAGTGGTGGGTGACATGAAGCCTGATTCTCTGCTATGACATGAAGACTGATTCTCTGCTGAGTCGCTGACATGAAGCCTGAATCTCTGTTATGGGACCTCTCTCTGTCTGGGTGCCGTGGCCTAAAAATATCTGACAGTGGCCTGTTCCAGTGGTGGGTGACATGAAGCCTTATTCTCTGCTATGACATGAAGACTGATTCTCTGCTGACATGAAGCCTGAATTTCTGTTATGGGACCTCTCTCCTCTGTCTGGGTGCCGGGGCCTAAAAATATCTGACAGTGGCCTGTTCCAGTGGTGGGTGACATGAAGCCTGATTCTCTGCTATGACATGAAGACTGATTCTCTGCTGACATGAAGCCTGAATCTCTGTTATGGGACCTCTCTCCTCTGCCTGGGTGCCTGGGCCTAAATATGTGACAGTGGCCTGTTCCAGTGGTGGGTGACGTAAAGCATGATTCTCTGCTATGACATGAAGACTGATTCTCTGCTGACATGAAGCCTGATTCTCTGCTATGGGACCTCTCTCCTCTGTCTGAGTGTCGGGGTCTAAATATCTGACAATGGACTGTTTCAGTTTTGGGTGACGTGAAGCCTGATTCTCTGCTATGACATGAAGACTGATTCTCTGCTGACATGAAGCCTGATTCTCTGCTATGGGACCTCTCTCCAATTGATATTGGTTAATTTTTATTTATTTTATTTTTATTTTAATTCATTTCCCTATCCACATTTGTTTGCAGGGGATTTAACTACATTTTGCTGCCTTTTGCAGCCCTCTAGCCCTTTCCTGGGCTGTTTTACAGCCTTTTTAGTGCCGAAAAGTTCGGGTCCCCATTGACTTCAATGGGGTTCGGGTTCGGGACGAAGTTCGGGTCGGGTTCGGATCCCGACCCCGAACATTTCCGGGAAGTTCGGCCGAACTTCTCGAACCCGAACATCCAGGTGTTCGCTCAACTCTATTAGAAACCAATCCTGTTCTTCGGTCCATCCCCTCAGATATGTTGCCAGATTCAGATCTAGACAGACAGCTTTCCTCAAATGGGATTATAGTGTCTAATGGTATTGCAACCAATGAAAGGGAAAAGTTGCCTTGCCCCGTAGTACCAGTACAGATAGACAAAGTTGGTAGAATTAACTGGTGAGAGGAGGCTGTAGGTTGAATGTAGGTTGACTGTAGTAGTAATGCTAATTCTCACCAAGTTAGCTCCATTGTACACAGATGATAAACTCTGAAGAAACTATCCTTAGGAAGTCTTTGCCTGGGTCAGAGGTTGCTGTATCCATTAATGCCACATGCACTTCTCTAAACTTCTCCCTTGCTGGCTTCATAGTACTACCCTGCATGATAGTGCTTCTTTGTATAGCCATACCAGAAGTAAGGATTTACACCTTCTCCCAGTGTCCGTGGTCATAAACTCCCCAGGGTGCCCCCAGCACAGTACCTATATGAACATGAACAAAGCTTACTATGAGAGAGAGTCCCTGGCATTAGCTGTATGTAGTTTGCCTGAAGAGGAGCAGGACGCTGGCTCTTTACTGGACTAAGGTGGAGTTTGAACCTTCAGCAGAACACTTTCACTGTACAGCACAAGAGAAAAGCAGTGACCATGGTAATGCTGATGGGTTATATCATGCCAAAATAAGGTATTGTACCTAGTGAGCAGAGAAACTGTCCTGTGGCTGACAGTTCCCCTGTCACCTTTTCAAAGGGGGAGGTGTTGCAAATATTGATATTAATTTGTGTCCAGCTCTTCCCTCTCCCTGGTAATTCCTGTGTATATGTTTGTGTGTGCAGATTTTTGTCTGGTCATCTAGGGCCTTTGAAGTTGTCTTCTGGCTAGTCACACCTCAGCAACCGGAGGTAATATGGGGCTTACATCATAAAACTCAAAAATCTAGCTTTACTCATATCTTACATAGTGACATCAAAGGATGGGGGGATGGATGTAGAAAGAGAACATTCATAAGGTATGAAAAACCAGGGCTGGGTGTTACTTAGGGCTCACCGAAGTAGTGAAGATTTGTCCTAGTTTTCTGCCTGCCCCTTCACCATGCCGTCAACAGGAGTGTTAGGTTCCTGATTTATTTCCTTTTATTTTTAGAAACTGTTGTGCATTTCATGTATTTCTGTATGTCTTTTGTTCCTTTTTTTGTATATATATAATGGGGTTTCGCTCTGGTAGATAGGGTAAGCGGACACAGTTCAGAGGCAAAATAGAAGTTCTTAACTCAAACTTTAGTGTTTTTTCACACTTGCGGCAGTTGCACAAAACAACACGTCACTTTGCAGTCTTTGGTGTTAATTCACACACAATGGAAAGTTCATATCTCACAAGTCACTTGCTGGCAGTTCTGCATCCAGTAGTCCACAGCAGGCTTTAGGGGGCCTATTCCCCCTGCACATGGCTCTCAGCCCCCCAGTCCGGCACAAAACCTCAGATCCCAACATACAAATTCTGCTGAGAAGCCCAGCTGCCTATTTAACGACAGCCAGGTGCTGCCATAACCCGGACCGGCACTTAAACTCCGGTCCGGTATTTGATCTCCCCTGGCTGTACATCAGTCCACCAGCAGATGCTGGGAAGAAAATACCTGCCTTCCCAGACAAAACCCCTCACTGTGTCACATACCCCCTCCTTTGTTCAACCCTGAGGGGGTGAACACACGCCAGACAGTGTACCGGGAACAGGGCATCTGTGTTTTTCTGTAACCGGCCTGCCCTGTGTTCTACTGAAAACTGAAAGTTTTGTAAGGACAGAAACCATCGGGTGACCCGGGCATTTTTGTCTTTGGCCTGGCTCATCCACTTGAGAGGGGAGTGGTCAGTCACCAGGCGGAGAGACTCAAGTGCCCACTTGATAGCCAGGTACTCTCTCTCCACTATACTATACCTGGTTTCAGCTGGGGTGAGCTTAAGGCTGATGAAGACAACGGGATGCTCCTCCCTGTTGACTTCCTGAGACAGTACAGCACCGAGGCCAACTTCACCTTGTTGGCAGTTCTGCCTCCAGTAGTCCACAGCAGGCTTTTGGGGGCCTATTCCCCCTGCACATGGATCTCAGCCCTCCAGGCCGGCACACAACCTCAGATCCCAACACAGAGACTTAGCTGATGAGCCCACTTGGCTATTTGAGGACAGCCAGGTGCTGCCAAAACCCGAACCGGCACTCAAACTCCGGTCCGGTATTTGATATCACCTGGCTTTAAATCAGCCCAGCAGCAGATGCTGGGAGGAAAATACCTGCCTTCCCAGACAAAACCCCTCACTGTGTCACAATATATATAAGCTTTGTGACTATTTTCGTCATATAAAACTATATTTAATACGTTCTGTCGTGTGTTCTTCAATGAATCTACGTGCTAAGCTCAAAGCATATAAGGCAAACCGTTTGGGAGGAAATTGTAAGATTTAACTAACAAATTCATTTTATAGGGATAGTAGGGAATAACTGAAGGCTTCCTGTAAATCCTGAAGCACATGACCAATCAGTTTTTTGCGGTCCGCAAATTGCGGATACTCAAAACACGGAAGCCGGCCGTATGCCTTCCGCAATTTGCGGAACGGAAAAGGCGGCCCATTATAGAAATGCCTATTCTTGTTCGCAAAATGGACAAGAATAGGACATGTTATATTTGTTTTGCGGGGCCACGGAACGGAGCAATGGATGCGGACAGCACACGGAGTGCTGTCCGCATCTTTTGCCGGCCCCATTGAAGTGAATGGGTCAGCACCCGAGCCGCAAAAACTGCAGCTCCGATGCGGACCAGAACAACTGTCGTGTGCATGAGGCCAAAGAGTGAGAGCTCTTAAAACAAACCTTAGTGGTGGCAGGGTTGAGGTATTACTGGGAATAGTAATAAATTAGATAAAGCAATTGCCAAACCCACACATCACATGAACTCCAGTGAGGGTGATCATGACACACACTAACAAGCTACAGACGCTCTAGGCTGCTAGCCAAATATGATAAAGACTATAAGGTAGTCTTCTAAGATGAATCTCCATACTGTATAAACATCCGTGACTGTATGTACACCCACGTTGTGAAATCAAATATAGAAATCATCATTGTCTGTGGTTTGTTGATTCTCTAACGGCCGTTGAACTTATTACATAATTTGGAACTGAGGGCACATAGGTATTTTTTTTTATATATATATATATTTCTTTTTTATATATACACTGCTCAAAAAAATAAAGGGAACACTTAAACAACACAATGTAACTCCAAGTCAATCACACTTCTGTGAAATCAAACTGTCCACTTAGGAAGCAACACTGAGTGACAATTAATTTCACATGCTGTTGTGCAAATGGGATAGACAACAGGTGGAAATTATAGGCAATTAGCAAGACACCCCCAATAAAGGAGTGCTTCTGCAGGTGGTGACCACAGACCACTTCTCAGTTCCTATGCTTCCTGGCTGATGTTTTGGTCACTTTTGAATGCTGGCGGTGATTTCACTCTAGTGGTAGCATGAGACAGAGTCTACAACCCACACAAGTGGCTCAGGTAGTGCAGCTTATCCAGAATGGCACATCAATGCGAGCTGTGGCAAGAAGGTTTGCTGTGTCTGTCAGCGTAGTGTCCAGAGCATGGAGGCGCTACCAGGAGGCAGGCCAGTACATCAGGAGACGTGGAGGAGGCCGTAGGAGGGAAACAACCCAGCAGCAGGACCGCTACCTCCGCCTTTGTGCAAGGAGGAACAGGAGGAGCACTGCCAGAGCCCTGCAAAATGACCTCCAGCAGGCCACAAATGTGCATGTGTCTGCTCAAACGGTCAGAAACAGACTCCATGAGGGTGATATGAGGGCCCGACGTCCACAGGTGGGGGTTGTGCTTACAGCCCAACACCGTGCAGGATGTTTGGCATTTGCCAGAGAACACCAAGATTGGCAAATTCGCCACTGGCGCCCTGTGCTCTTCACAGATGAAAGCAGGTTCACACTGAGCACATGTGACAGACGTGGCAGAGTCTTGAGACGCCGTGGAGAACGTTCTGCTGCCTGCAACATCCTCCAGCATGACCGGTTTGGCATTGGGTCAGTATGGTGTGGGGTGGCATTTCTTTGGAGGGCCGCACAGCCCTCCATGTGCTCGCCAGAGGTAGCCTGACTGCCATTAGGTACCAAGATTAGATCCTCAGACCCCTTGTGAGACCATATGCTGGTGCGGTTGGCCCTGGGTTCCTCCTAATGCAAGACAATGCTAGACCTCATGTGGCTGGAGTGTGTCAGCAGTTCCTGCAAGACGAAGGCATTGATGCTATGGACTGGCCCGCCCGTTCCCCAGACCTGAATCCAATTGAGCACATCTGGGACATCATGTCTCGCTCTATCCACCAACGTCATGTTGCACCACAGACTGTCCAGGAGTTGGCAGATGCTTTAGTCCAGGTCTGGGAGGAGATCCCTCAGGAGACCGTCCGCCACCTCATCAGGAGCATGCACAGGCGTTGTAGGGAGGTCATACAGGCACGTGGAGGCCACACACACTACTGAGCCTCATTTTGACTTGTTTTAAGGACATTACATCAAAGTTGAATCAGCCTGTTGTGTGTTTTTCCACTTTAATTTTAAGTGTGACTCCAAATCCAGACCTCCATGGGTTGAAAAATTTGATTTCCATTTTTTTATTTTTGTGGGATTTTGTTGTCAGCACATTCAACTATGTAAAGAACAAAGTATTTCAGAAGAATATTTAATTAATTCAGATCTAGGATGTGTTATTTTTGTGTTCCCTTTATTTTTTTGAGCAGTTTATATACAGTACAGACCAAGTTTGGACACACCTTCTCATTCAAAGAGTTTTCTTTATTTTCATGACTATGAAAATTGTAGATTCACACTGAAGGCATCAAAACTGTGAATTAACACATTTGGAATTATATACATAACAAACAAGTGTGAAACAACTGAAAATATGTTATATTCTAGGTTCTTCAAAGTAGCCACCTTTTGCTTTGATTACTGCTTTGCACACTCTTGGCATTCTCTTGATGAGCTTCAAGAGGTAGTCCCCTGAAATGGTTTTCACTTCACAGGTGTGCCCTGTCAGGTTTAATATGTGGGATTTCTTGCCTTATAATTGGGGTTGGGACAATCAGTTGCGTTGAGGAGAAGTCAGGTGGATACACAGCTGATAGTCCTACTAAATAGACTGTTAGAATTTGTATTATGGCAGGAAAAAAGCAGCTAAGTAAAGAAAAACGAGTGGCCATCATTACTTTAAGAAATGAAGGTCAGTCAGTCAGCCGAAAAATTGGGAAAACTTTGAAAGTAAGGGCTATTTGACCATGAAGGAGAGTGATGGGGTGCTGCGCCAGATGACCTGGCCTCCACAGTCACCGGACCTGAACCCAATCGAGATGGTTTGGGGTGAGCTGGACCGCAGAGTAAAGGCAAAAGGGCCGACAAGTGCTAAGCATCTCTGGGAACTCATTCAAGACTGTTGGAAGACCATTTCAGGGGACTACCTCTTGAAGCTCATCAAGAGAATGCCAAGGGTGTGCAAAGCAGTAATCAAAGCAAAAGGTGGCTACCTTGAAGAACCTAGAGTATGACATATTATCAGTTGTTTCACACTTGTTATTTATGTATATAATTCCACATGTGTTAATTAATAGTTTTGATGCCTTCATAGTCATGAAAATAAAGAAAACTCTTTGAATGAGGTGTGTCCAAACTTTTGGTCTGTGCTGTATATATATATATATATATATTATATGTCAGATCATTTCTCTGACAGTAAATTGGCCTCTCGAGCAAGGATTAGACAAACAAGCATTAACCCATCTGACCAGAGAGGAGGACAGACACCCGGGGACAGCAGAATAAATCAGTAGCTGCGAAGGTAAGAAACTTTTTTCTTGCACCTTTCTATTTTGCCTTCCCTGTGAGTCAAAGCCTCCCATCCCGGGTGAGTTGTTTTTGCAGGTAAGGTCTAGTCAAAAGAACTAATTTTCAAACTATGTGCTTTCTGGTGTATGTTTAAGGCTTCGTTCACATCACCGTTTAGCCTGTCTGTTTTCCTGCTCCGTTTAGGAGCATTAGAACGGAAAGGACAGAGAAGGCACATAACTGAGCCAAACAGAGCCCTTAGGACCCCATAGACTATAATGGAGTCCGTTATTTTTCCGCTCAGAAGATGATTTTGAAGTGGAGACAAAAGTCCTGCATGCACAACCTTTGTCTCTGCTCCAAAATCATTTTTTGAGCGAAAACATAATGGACCCCATTATAGTCTATGGGGTCCTTAGACTCCATTTGGCTCAGTTATGTGCCTTCTTTGTCCTTTCTGTTCTCCTGCTCCTAAACGGAGCAGGAGAACGGAAAGGCTAAACGGTGATGTGAACCAAGCCTAACTCAGTATCTGTTTGTCTAACTCAAATCTCTTCCTCTGTCCCTCCCTGTGCCGAGTCTTCTGATCTGGGTGACTTCTGTGTCTATAATGTCCAGTCCAAGAAACTTTTGTAAATTAATTAAGTCTTAGATGTGATAATGGTTAAGACTAAATAACCCATGTTAAGGGGGTTTTCCGAGTTCAGAGCTGAAACCAGACATATCCCCATCTTCACCCCTCCATCCCCCATGACATGAACATCGGAGCATTTCATGTCCCGATGACCTTCCTTGCTCTGCGCTGGGCAAGGGCTTTTTTGTTTATATTATTACAGTGCTAGGCAGAGGCTTCCGCCTAGCAGTGTTCCTGGTGACATCACCAGCTCTAAAGGGCGGGCTTTAGTGCTTCCCTAGCCGTTTTACAGGTTAGGGCAATGCTAAAGCCTGCCCATTATTGCTAGCGATTAGAGATGAGCGAATTTTTCAAAAATTTTATTCAGCTGGTTCGCCGAATTTATTAAAAATATTTGTCTCAATCTGAATTTATTTGCGGTGATAAAGGAAATGTGTCTTGGAAATGGGAGATTTCTATCTGCGTGTTCCGTCTCGTTCCTAGGCTGTCGTCTTTGTTTCCTATAGAACTCACTTGTGTGTCATATACACTCCCTCTAGTCCTATAAACACCCCAGCCAGGGGCTACCTACAAGCCTGGAAGATACTTATCTCTAAAAATACTTGTAGAGGGGACAAAGCAATGGACTTGACATTAAGATGCAATCACAACACATTACACAGAAGACACCAGCACACAGCGGCCTCCTGTCCTGCCCTCCCTGGATACTCAGCAAATGTGGTCAGTAACAGGCTGAAAATATCTATAAAGCCTCCTGAGAGATTAAACCTATAGACATACACAGAAAGTAGATGTAATCCAACCTGTTCTTGGAGTAAGAGCTGTTCGAAGGAGACAGCAAGAAAGAGAGTTCTTGTGCTCTACATGAAATACATGTTCCCATGTCTCAGCCCCCTCCATGGACTCCACTCATTAAAGGGGTTGTCCGGGTTCAGAGATGAACCCGGACATATCCCCATTTCCACCCAGGCAGCCCCCCTAACTTGAGCATCGGAGCAGTTCATGCTCCCCGTTGCCCTGCGCTGAATTGCGCAGGGCAAAGGCATTTTCTGGAGTTCCAGTGATGAACCGGGCTCTTTTTGAGGCTGCCAGGTGGAGGCCAGGCGGAGGCTGGTCTGCAGTGAGCCCGGTGACGTCACCAACACTGATAGGCGGGCTTTAGCGCTGCCTTAGCCTGTATATGGCTAGGGCAGCGATAAAGCTGGCCCATCAAAGCTGGTGACGTCACCGAACACACTGCTGGGTGGAAGCCTCCGCCCGGCAGTGTTATTGTAAAAAAAAGAGACCACTTGCATGCTCCGATGCTCTTGTCAGGGGACTCCCTGGGTGAAATTATGGGTTCAGCTCTGAACCCGGACAACCCCTTTAACTACAAAAACAACTTAAAATCTGCTGTCCAAGGGAATTTTGTCTTTCTGCCTTTTACCAGTTTTAATAGCTCACAGAATAATAGCAGTATATACTACATCAATTTTCAGTTATGTGGTTGTAGGACTGGGGGTCTGGCTCAGAACTATGTTAACGCAAAATACAAATGCAATAGCACTCTGCAACCAGCATTCTGCCCTGCCTCTATGCTGGATGAGGCATTGGTGTACATTTTGGCCAAAGCGTAATAAGCCACTCATCACGTCAAGGTCGCCTCTATGGAGTGGTCCCTAACACTAGTTCCTACCTGTTTATGGGCCATGACAGCCACACAAAGTCCAGGGAATGCAGGTGCAGCATGCACGCCAGGCACACTCTGCTTTTAACCCCGTCCAATGCCATTACAGCTTTCATCGGGTCCAGGGATGCAAGTACCAACATGCATGCTGAGCCCACTATATACTTCTCCTGGAGCCAAATGGCTACTGGTAGGTGCTATATAAGCAGACTCAGTTTTATACTGACTTTAAAACCAGCCTCCAGGACAGATTGACTGGTCAGGCGTGCATGACTGCATGGAGATCGCCACGCCTCCAATATATACTACAAAGAAAAAATGTGGGGGGTTCAGTCAGCACAACCCTGTATGCAGGTGCACATCGCTATGGCGAAATACATATACAAACGCAAAATACAAATGCAATAGCACTCTGCAACCAGCATTCTGCCCTGCCTCTATGCTGGATGAGGCATTGGTGTACATTTTGGCCAAAGCGTAATAAGCCACTCACCATTGTATTTTGCGTTTGTATATGTATTTCGCCATAGCGATGTGCACCTGCATGTTTATTCACTGTCTATCTGACGTCACCCTCTAGAGCCCCCAATGCAACCTCTGCCTGCAGCTCGGGGGTCAGATTACTCATTCTAACAAAACTTCGCACCCTTCAGTCAAGTCCTGCAACATCATGTTTTTACCGTCAAATTTTGGCAGGTGACGCAACAGCGTCCCCACGGGGATATACCCTACTGGGGTGAGCATGGCGGGGCAAGCTGTATCAGCGATGTTGGGGTAAGTTGGCCTTGCACTGCCGCACCCTGTGCTGGGTCCTGGACCAATGCCATTGCAATGTCGCTGTATCCTGTCAAATATGACAAATTGTAAACCGTGTACCTGGGTGGGCTTCCTCAGGATACAGCGAAGTCACAAACAAGGAAAGCAACTCCAACACCAGCTTTTGCCAAAACAGAACACATGATAATAAACACAACCACAAATGCCGAGACAATAAAATAAATTTACATACACCCAGCCCAAAGGCTGAGACCTCTGTGTTGCACAGCACGGAACCCTCTGATGGATGCCATCGAAATATTGCCGTAATTTAACTACTGGAGGGCACAACTAAAACTGCCTCACCGTACCTATTATTACCCTGAAACAAACACAAACAATTGGTTGGGTGCTTAGTACAGGCTGGCCTGTGGTGCAACACAACAGTTTACAATCTTACCGTGCTCTATATTATTCTCCCTCCCATAACTAATCTGGTAGCATGTCCCTTTTAATTAGTCCTGAGCAAAACGCTGAACTGGATAGAATTTGTGGGGGTGTTTATCAGCTCTAAAATGTGCAACGTCCCTTTTAGTAATGGAGTCCTTGTAGTACCAGTAGCAACTCTTTAGACCTGACACAAAGCAGAGACCCTAACTAGCTAACTACAGGCCTGGTCTAAGTCTCTAGGCGCCAACACTGCAGCGAGATGCGTGCACGATATTACCGAATTGGGTCTGCTCTTTATCCACTGATGTCTCTGAACCGAACAACCAGTTTCTCCAGCAAGCATGAGGTCTCACAGGGTATGCAGCTTGTTCCTTAGCTCTTGTCAGCCTTCCTGGAAACAATCCTCCTTTTCCCAGACAAGATCTGGCTCTTGGACAATGATCAGCTTCACTCAGTTGCAGCTATGGTCACAGAGGGGGTCCTCTCACTCCTGGATCCATTATTTTCTCTGCTCAAACACAGTCCCTCAACTCTCAGCTCTCTTGTAAAATGGCTGCAGCTCCTTCTTCATGCTCTGAAGAACCACACCTCTCATGAATATGGAAATATATATGCAGTCAGTCAGCTGTGCCTAGGAAACAGCAGCATCTTGTGGCCAAACCCTCAAATTAAAGCTGACAGTCTGCAGTTAAAGCACATCTTGTTTGTTTCATTTCAAATCCATTGTGGTGGTGTATAGAGCCAAACATGTTAGAATTGTGTTGATGTCCCAATATTTATGGACCTGACTGTATATGCAGTCAGCTATGCCTAGGAAACAGCAGCATCTTGTGGCCAAACAGCAGAACGTCAGCACAGAACATTTAATTTAATCCACACACAAACAGTTTTCAAACAATGAGAGCTGTTTCTCAATCTCACACACTGACTTAGGCAGGATGGTTTCAGATGATACTGTTGGCAATATGTCAAAATCTAATTCTGTTTATTCACTTATTCCTAATCTTAGGTAGGGACAGTGTCCAACAGTTCTCATGAGTCAAGTAATAGTCCACCAGGTAGTATGTGTGCACTACATGCTCTAGATGACATTGAGGGTAATACTGTTGTGTTAGAAACCAATCCTGTTCTTCGGTCCATCCCCTCAGATATGTTGCCAGATACAGATCTAGACAAACAGCTTTCCTCAAATGGGATTATAGTGTATAATAATGTGTTGCAGCCAATGAAAGGGAAAAAGTGGCTTGCCCCATAGTACCAGTACAGATAGGCAAAGTTGGTAGAATTAACTGGTGAGGGGAGGCTGTAGGTTGAATTTAGGTTGACTGTAGTAGTGATGCTAATTCTCAGCAAGTTAGCTCCATTGTACACAGACGATAAACTCTGAAGAAACTATTCTTAGGAAGTCTTTGCCTGGGTCAGAGGTTGCTGGATGCCCAGAGACTCCACAAAAACTGCTGTATCCATTAATGCCAAATGCACTTCTCTAAACTTCTCCCTTGCTGGCTTCAGTAGTATTACCGTGCATGATAGTGCTTCTTTTATAGCCACACCATAAGTAAGGATTTAAACCTTCTCCCAGTGTCCGTGGTCATAAACTCCCAAGGGTGCCCCCAGCACAGTACCTACAGATGTGTAATCGCTACCGCTTCCTTATTTCGCAATTCGTTACTAACAAAACGTGATTTTATCTCCTCCAGTCTATCAATACACACCAATGCCAGTAGATGGCGGTGTTGAGTTTAAGTTAATATCGCTATCCGGCTCCTGATACAGCCCGTAATCATCCCGACACTATACAGGAGCCGGGCGATGGCACATCAACATTAAATCATAAAAAAAAAATGGTCCTGTACCCCACTGCACCCGACTGTACTGTTCTGTGCCCCACTGCACCTGACTGTACTTTCCTGTGCCTCACTGCACCCGACTGTACTGTCCTGTACCCCACTGCATCTTCTTTCTTTCAAAATTCTTTTTATTGATTACATACACTCACCTAAAGAATTATTAGGAACACCATACTAATATGGTGTTGGACCCCCTTTTGCCTTCAGAACTGCCTTAATTCTACGTGGCATTGATTCCACAAGGTGCTGATAGCATTCTTTAGAAATGTTGGCCCATATTGATAGGATAGCATCTTGCAGTTGATGGAGATTTGAGGGATGCACATCCAGGGCACCAAGCTCCCGTTCCACCACATCCCAAAGATGCTCTATTGGGTTGAGATCTGGTGACTGTGGGGGCCATTTTAGTACAGTGAACTCATTGTCATGTTCAAGAAACCAATTTGAAATGATTCGAGCTTTGTGACATGGTGCACTATCCTGCTGGTAGTAGCCTTCAGAGGATGGATACATGTTCTCATTCTGTTTACGCCAAATTCGGACTCTACCATTTGAATGTCTCAACAGAAATCGAGACTCATCAGACCAGGCAACATTTTTCCAGTCTTCAACAGTCCAATTTTGGTGAGCTCGTGCAAATTGTAGCCTCTTTTTCCTATTTGCAGTGGAGATAAGTGGCACCCGGTGGGGTCTTCTGCTGTTGTAGCCCATCCGCCTCAAGGTTGTGTGTGTTGTGGCTTCACAAATGCTTTGCTGCATACCTCGGTTGTAAAGAGTGGTTATTTCAGTCAACGTTGCTCTTCTATCAGCTTGAATCAGTCGGCCCATTCTCCTCTGACCTCTAGCATCCACAAGGCATTTTTGCCCACAGGACTGCCGCATACTGGATGTTTTTCCCTTTTCACACCATTCTGTGTAAACCCTAGAAATGGTTGTGTGTGAAAATCCCAGTAACTGAGCAGATTGTGAAATACTCAGACCGGCCAGTCTGGCACCAACAAGCATGCCACGCTCAAAATTGCTTAAATCACCTTTCTTTCCCATTCTGACATTCAGTTTGGAGTTCAGGAGATTGTCTTGAGCAGGACCACCCCCCTAAATGCATTGAAGCAACTGCCATGTGATTGGTTGACTAGATAATTGCATTAATGAGAAATAGAACAGGTGTTCCTAATAATTCTTTAGGTGAGTGTATGTCATAAAATCAAAATTGGTCTATAATGACATAAGGCAAGAATAATACGCAATCACCATTTACATAACAAGTTATGATAGCATCTGGACATTATAAAATAGGTCAGTTTGCGGTTGTTATACAATAAATCGTAATACAACGTAGAGTTTTCAAAATAACAATTGTTATATACTTGTTAGTAGAGCATTAATGGTTCTACCGAATGAGGGGGTCCTCACTTTATCTAGACCATAATTAGATACAACTTCTGATAAAATAATTCAGGATATTGGTAAGGAGTGGAGTGGGACAAAAGGGGAGGGAGAAAGAGAAGGAATTACTAATGGAGGGTGGGGTAGTGAAGGAGGGAGGGGCTTATATGAAATAGGGAATAGGGAATAGGGGGTGGGTAACAACGAAAGTTCCTCTAGACAATCCAATGATGGAGATAAGTGCTGTAGATAAAACTCAAGCAGTCGAAACTGCTCGGGATCATAACTTCCTGAATTTATGAATTTATGACTCAGAGACTTCATGTCGGCTATATCCAACTTATTATTATACTCATTATTGTCAAGGGCTTGTGTAAGGAGTTTGGTTTAATCTATTATGCATATAATGCATTTTAGGAGTACCAAATTAAGCCTTTGTTTTCCATGGCCTCCAAATCTTTTCAAACTTGGAATGATTTCTCAGTTCCCAGTGGGAGAGCTCCTCCAGTCTGGCTATGTCATTGACTTTAGCGGACCATTGAAATCTAGAGGGAATATCATCAGACTTTCATTTTGCTGCAATAAGTAATCTACCAGATGCTAGTAGAATTCTTATCAAGCTTTTTTCCATGTTTGATAAGGATGAAGGCAAAAGAGAAAGTAGTGCTATTTCTGGAATACATGGAAGCCTGCTATCTGATAGTCCCAGAGTCTTCCTAATTTGGGAAAATATGTCATCCCAGAAGTTTGTTATCTTAGAACAAGACCACCAAATATGGAGGAAGTCTCCCACTTGTGTAAGGCATCTCCAGCATTTATTAGAAGTGAGGGAGTATATTCTGCTCAGTTTGTGTGGTGTCATGTACCATCTAGTGAGGAGTTTAGAAGCATTTTCTTGTATTGTAATGCATCTAGATATCTGTTTTGGGGCAGTTAACAGCGTGTTTACCTCAGTGTCAGAGAATGTCCGCTTTAGATCATTTTCCCACTCTCTAATATAATATAGAGAGTTAGGTTTGTCCATTGAACTGAGATGTCTTGTGATATTGGCAGTTATTTTTGTGGGGAATTTCGTCTGTATTAGGAGTTTTTCATACCATGAGAGGTCATTAGTGGACCTGGGATGGGCAAGAAAAGTCCTAGTTTGTGCTTTTAGATATTCATACTGCATTGTATGAAGTTTGTTTATGGATAGCCTAGAAGATAATTCGGTATTACTTATAAAAACCCCAGTATCATCTAATAAATCATCCAATCTCACTTTACATTCAGTCAGCTGACGAGGAAGTGTTTGTGACATTTTTCTGTCTCTGTGTAGACAGTCGGACACTGTTGTTAAAGGGGAGGGAAATTCTAAGCAGTATTGTCTGATCCTGACATTACGTAAGGTTTGTAAAGTGTTTGTAAGCAAGGAGTAATCTCTGGGAACATGAAGTTCTTTTGGATCAGAAAAGACTAGGGATCTCAGAGGCCTATTAATCTGTTCTTCTTCTAGTAGTATCCATTGCTTATGTAAAGGTTTCCTTATCCAGTCTAGAATTCTGCCTAATTGTATAGCATTATATGTCCTCTGTATGGAAGGTAGATTGATTCCACCTTTATCGAAAGGCAACTGTAAAATCTTAAAAGCCAACCTTGGTCTAATGTTACCCCATATATATCTAGAGCTTATTTTTCGGAATTGGTCAAAAAACTCACGTGGGAGTTTGATGGGCAATGTCTGTAGAAAATAAGTGATCTTAGGTACTACCAATGAGTTGAAAATGTTCCTCCTGCCCCACCATAAAATAAAAGTGGGAGACCAATATTTCAGTAGGTCTGGGATACTTTTTAGTAGAGGACAGTAGTTAGCATTAAATAATTGGTCCAGATTAGGGGTGATATTGATCCCTAAAAATTGAATGTGTTCCTTTGTCCAAAGGAAAGGGGCAGTAGTTTGTAATTTGCTTATAATTGTAGATTGTACATTAATTCCCATAGCTTGGGATTTAGTTGGATTTATTTTATAGTTGGAAATAAAACTGAATGAGTTAAAGACTTGTAAAAAGGCTGGGAATCCGTGCGATGGGTTGGTGATCAACATAAGGAGGTCATCTGCATATGCCGCTTGCTTTATTTCCATCTTCTTATATTTTAAACCAAATATGTCAGGTGATTGGCGAATATATTGGAGTAAAGGTTCTAGTGATAATATGAAGAGAATTGGTGATAGGGGACATCCCTCTCTTGTACCATTTTTTATATGGACCGTTGGTGTTAATGTGTCATTAACTCTTATTTGAGCACTGGGTGAAGCATACATAGTGAATATGGTGTCAATAAATGTTTTGGGGAAGCCAAACTTAGACAGGGTGCTCTGCATAAAGGGCCAAGACCCTGCGTCAGTGCTTAATAATACAAGTGAGGAGTTTCTTTTCTTGGTGAGAGAAATAGCATTAATCACTTTAAAAGTGTTGTCCTTTCACTCTCTATTAGGGACGAAGCCACACTGATCAGAGTGAATGAGTGATTGTAAGAATGGTCTTATCCTTCAGGCCAATATTTTGGCGAATATTTTAATATCAAGGTTCAGCAAAGATATGGGACGATAATTAGAACATAAGGTAGGGTCCTTATTGGATTTGTGTATCAGTGAGATATGAGCTGAAAGCGTTTGGGGTAAAAATGCCGATCCTCTAATAGCGTGGTTATAAGAGTTTAATAGGTAAGGGACTAGAGTCTCTGAAAAGGTGTTATAGTATGATAGGGGAAGACCGTCTGGGCCGGGTGCTTTCCCTTTGGCCATGTTTTTTAAAGAAGTCAGTAATTCCGTTTTTGTGATTGGGTTACATAAAGATAAAGCCCGATCAGCCGAGAGGGAAGGAAGTTTGAGCTTTCCCAAAAAGGAGGCCGTAAGTTCTTCCTTTTTCTTTTTTGCTTCTTTTCTGTCTGAGACATTGATATTGTAAAGGTCAGAATAGTAGGCGTGTATAGCCTTTGCAATACCAACATCGTCCGAGGTAACAGAGTTATCATGATGTTTAATGGCTATAATTCTAGATCTCCTTTTCCTCTGTTTCAACATAGCCAACATAAATTTAGTTGGTTTATTGCCATGAGCAAAGAAATTCTGTGTTAGGGAGAGATAGAATTTAGCTGATTGAGTGTTAAATAAGTCTCTTAGTTCCTCTCTCAGCTTGATCAGCTCCTCTAGGTGTTTTTCGGACAGGGATTGTTTATGTATAGATTCTATTTTCTGTATTTTGCTATTTAAAGAAGTCATCTTTTTCTTTCTAGTTTTGTTTAGATGGGAAGTTATAGATATAAAAACCCCTCTGACAACCGATTTATGGGATTCCCACAAAGTATGGGGAGAAATGTCTTCGACATTATTTAGAAGAAAGTATTCTTTCAGGCTGGTCTCTATGCGATCTGTGATTGTTGATTTGTCAAGAACTGTCTCGTTCAGCCTCCAGTGAAATACTTTGGGACGGCTGTCTGGGACTTTAAAGGACATGAAAACTGGAAAATGGTCCGAATGGATCATAGAGCCAATGCGTACCTCTGTACAAAGGTGTGAGAGAGCAGCCGGAAAGAGTATATAATCAATTCTATGATAAGAATTGTGTGGTGCTGAATAGTATGTGTAGTCTTTTGTATCTGGATGTAAGGTACGCCAGATATCGACTAGGGAATGTTTATGCATTAGTTTGTTAATAGTGGCTAATGTTTTAAAAGGCACCGCAGTTTTTTCCAGTGGAGCAATCAAGAGGAGGTTGAAGTGAGACATTGAAATCTCCTGCTACAATGACCAAACCTTCTCTAAATATCTCTAATTCACTTATTACTGTTTCATACCAATGTTTATGAGAAGAATTAGGGCCGTAAAAGTTAGCCAGTGTATAAAGTTGGGAATCAATATGCGCTTTTATAAAAACATATCTTCCCTTGGAATCTATCTTGGTTTCTACTAAAGAAAAGTTAGTATGTTTATGAATGCCTACGCTTGTACCCAGTTTGTTAGCGAAAGCCGAGGTGCTGTGAAACCATAAATTATATGGGGAATGTGTAAGGTCAGGTGTCTTTTGATGTTTAAAATGTGTTTCTTGTAAAAACACTATTTTGTATTTTTTCTCTGTGGAAATGTCTTAAAATTTGACTTCTTTTAATTGGGGATCTTAGGCCTCTGACATTATATGTCACTACATGTAAATTAGCCATGTGATGAGTGGAGAGTGGTGTTTGCAATAGTGGATCTTACCACGTTGTCTGAGTGATAAGGGAATAATTCAGTTGCTTCGCCTGTATGGAAGTCTCTGAGTCTAAATTGAGGTAGGATGTCTAGGAGGAAAAGAAGAACAAAAACCATTAACTGGCAATCTTCAACATTAGGAACTAAACATAGAACTGTGTCACAAAATATCCTCAATAGGAAATAACTGTTAGGGAGATCTTTTGTCTCCGGGAAAGACCAAATCTGGTCTATACACCAGAATCTTTTTATTCTCATGTAGATGGAGGAAAGAGGGGTAAAACATATAATAAGTGGAATAAGGAAGAAAAGGAAAAATAGGTATGTGAGAAGAATAAGATAGTAGATATAAAGGTATAAGTATATAGATTGGGAAGAGGAGAGGTAGAAAAAAAGGCAAAGAAAAAATTGGACCTTTCTCTCCCTGATCGTATCAGCCCCCTCCGTCCACACCTTATCTAAAGTTTCTGGGTAGTGAACCTCTATGGAGGTACTGTTATAGAACTTAGTGTGAGTCAGAGAGGGGGCCGACACCATCAAGAGGGGCATACATACAATTGGAATACAGCTAAGGTCCTCAAAATGACTGTAGTATCAATTCAAAGGAGATATGCAGGAGTCTTTAGCCATCTCCCTCTGACAAGATGCGGCGGGGTGTCAATTTGCCTTGTCTCCTCCTCTGTCTAGATGATTTCCCCATGCTGACCAGTTCCCATGGAGTTGGAGGAGTGATTTGGAATGGGATGCAGATGTCAGTAGTCATTGACCAATTAGGGACATCCAAGTTGTCAATGTCCATAATTTTTAGGGCTTCTTGAAGATCTCCATGTGTTTTAATAACCAGTCTTCTTTCTTTCCATTGAATCAGTAGCCCAAAAGGGAAAAGCCATCTGAAGGCAATATGCTTATGTTTGAGATGGTCAGTAAAGGGTTTCAGCAGACGTCTTTTTTGCAGAGTGGCGAGGGCCAAATCTTGGAACAGCATTATTTTCGCTCCTTGATATTCTAGATTTTCACATTCTCTAGCTTTTCTAATCACTAACTCTTTTTGAGAATAATTCAGGAACCTGCAAATAATGTCCCTGGGTTGGTCAGTTGGTTTTGGTTTAGGTCTTAAAGCCCGGTGAGCTCTTTCAAGTATTATTGGATCTTCGTGTTCTTCACCTAACAAAGAGGAGCATATTTCTTGCACGGCTTTGGAAACCGCCTCATTTGCTACAGATTCAGGAACACCTCTAAAGCGTACATTATTGCGACGTCCTCTATTCTCTTGGTCCTCTATATGGTCGTAGAGGTAGTTGATATGTTTCTGATATGTGTAGAGTGTGTCGGAATTTGTTTTTGTATAGCTCACTAGTACTGATTGGGTGGCTTCAAGACTTTCAACTCTATTGTGGTTTGTAGAGTGAAACTAAATCGTACCTCCTCATTCCTCTACTATTGACTACTGTATGCAATAAGCAGCATTTCTTATGATAAAATATGGCTATACAGCGGTTATATCAATCATTTGCTGTGCACTATTAAGAGGCATTAGTATACAGTTTGATCAAAGAGCATAGGCCCACTTACCGCGACAAGGTTGCCTCTTGTTAAGTGGGAACCTACTCTAACCGTAGCGCAGTGCCGTGTGGCGACCACCGCGTCTCCACACTGCTCCAGCAGGCAATGGGATCCAGCAGCCAACCAGCTGCCCCGCTGTACAGCGGAGCCACCTAGGCCTCGGATCCCGCAGCTCCACCAGCACAGCACAGAAACAGCGACGGCCGCCATCCAGCGCCGCATATGAACTGGTCCTAAAGGATCACCTGTTCACAGCTTCTCAGGAACTCCAACTGAGATGTGGTAGGAATTAAAACCCTGTGCAGACTACTGCTAATTTAAGTAAAGAGCACCTGTGCCACATGGGGAGGAGTGCTGACTTAGTAGGGGGAGAAAAGACTATAGAGCAATGAAATCATGGTTTGTAGAGTGAAACTAAATCGCACCTCCTCATTCCTATACTATTGACTACTGTATGTAATAAGCAGCATTTCTTATGATAAAACATGGCTATACAGCGGTTATATCAATCATTTGCTGTGCACTATCAACTCTATTGCCCACTTGTTGCATTTCTTTTTTGAGGTCAGCAAGTTCTTCCAATATGGGATTGACGGCTTTGGTGAGAGCTTGTGATATAAAGGATCTGTAGATGGGAAGTTCAGATGATGCTTCCATTGTGTCTTCAGGGTCACTCTCATTATCTGCTTGAGAGTGGGTCAATTTAGATGCAGCTGATTTAGTATTTGACGTGTTCACATTGGATTTTTTTATCATGTATTTGTCTAGACCAGATTGGTGCGTAAGTGAGTGTTGAAGTTTTTTGGGTGGATCTGGTCTAGAACCAGGATATCTTCCGATCTTCACCATAAGAATGTGTTTAAATGGCCTCCGCAAGTAGGTGCTTCTTCTCACATAACCTTTTTGACGGTGTTATACTTATTCCAGCATTATTTGGACTTCATAGATATTTCTATTACAGGGAGCAGTACATTGGAAGGTACTGAGAGTTCCTCAAACAGATGATTGTCGCCACCTAGTGGATAGCTCAAATTGTATATGCCCCAATAACTCTCTGTGAAACTTATATTGGGTTAAAACTCAAAAAATTTTTGGTTAATAAACTGTAATAGATGCAGACACTTTCAGTCTCTATGGAATGTATTAAATGTGGGACTCAGACAGGAATATCTTATGGCCTTCCTGATTAGCGGTCTGTTGCGATATAAAGTCGCATATATATTCAAAGTCCGTATATAATATGATGGACTTGCGATCAAGGGGCCCAGCAGACCGAGATATTCAGAACTTCTGAGCGTGGATGGATGGTAAGTGTCGCTGAAAATACAGCATTACGCTCATCGGTGAGAATCTAAGATGGCGCCTCAGCCTTATTCACTACCGCGCCAGAGCTGGACATAGGGAGATAGATGCCGGAGCAGTGACTTAGCGGATCTGAGCCGCGGACCCAACTAGGGATCACCCCAGCGTCAGGGTATGTAAGTCTACTCAGACTATCGCTCCGGTGAGTCACCGAGTAGATGGAAAGTTCAGCGGTAACTCACATTTGTGGCGCTCGCTTGATTCAGGCCCGACTAGGCCGCAGCTTGTCCGGACTGCTCCCTGCTGTAAAATGCTCCAATTCCGGTTATAAGTGGAGAATCTTGTGCTCCGGTATCGGAATATCGATTTGTCCTGGGGTTCAGATGGTTCTGGACCACGGAATATGCTGATAGAATATATATCTGCAGGAGCTCTGCTCAGAAGCGTCTTGCCAGTATGGTAGCAGGCCAGGCCCCCCTTACGCCACTGCATCTTCTACAGTGCAGCAACACTTCAGCCAGTAAGCCAATAAAATAGTAACAGAGGACAGTGGGGCGTTCTCACAAAAACTATTCTATTTAATAAATATCAAAAAATCGCAGCATACCGGTATGATTACTCATAAGAACATACTCCGATATCGCCGCTGTTAACAAGCCGGTATCAGAAAAATGTGGGCTGGATCGGGTCATATCTCATGTCCATAGCAAAACCTGTATATGGAGTACCCTTTTTAAAAAAAGGGGTTACTCCACCTTTCATTGCGGCATTTTATTACATTTATGCGGTTGGTGGACGTTTTCCATATGTATATATATATACAGGGAGTGCAGAATTATTAGGCAAGTTGTATTTTTGAGGATTAATTTTATTATTGAACAACAACCATGTTCTCAATGAACCCAAAAAACTCATTAATATCAAAGCTGAATATTTTTGGAAGTAGTTTTTAGTTTTTTTTTTGTTTTAGCTATTTTAGGGGGATATCTGTGTGTGCAGGTGACTATTACTGTGCATAATTATTAGGCAACTTAACAAAAAACAAATATATACCCATTTCAATTATTTATTTTTACCAGTGAAACCAATATAACATCTCAACATTCACAAATATACATTTCTGACATTCAAAAACAAAACAAAAACAAATCAGTGACCAATATAGCCACCTTTCTTTGCAAGGACACTCAAAAGCCTGCCATCCATGGATTCTGTCAGTGTTTTGATCTGTTCACCATCAACATTGCGTGCAGCAGCAACCACAGACTCCCAGACACTGTTCAGAGAGGTGTACTGTTTTCCCTCCTTGTAAATCTCACATTTGATGATGGACCACAGGTTCTCAATGGGGTTCAGATCAGGTGAACAAGGAGGCCATGTCATTAGATTTTCTTCTTTTATACCCTTTCTTGCCAGCCACGCTGTGGAGTACTTGGACGCGTGTGATGGAGCATTGTCCTGCATGAAAATCATGTTTTTCTTGAAGGATGCAGACTTCTTCCTGTACCACTGCTTGAAGAAGGTGTCTTCCAGAAAATGGCAGTAGGACTGGGAGTTGAGCTTGACTCCATCCTCAACCCGAAAAGGCCCCACAAGCTCATCTTTGATGATACCAACCCAAACCAGTACTCCACCTCCACCTTGCTGGCGTCTGAGTCGGACTGGAGCTCTCTGCCCTTTACCAATCCAGCCACGGGCCCATCCATCTGGCCCATCAAGACTCACTCTCATTTCATCAGTCCATAAAACCTTAGAAAAATCAGTCTTGAGATATTTCTTGGCCCAGTCTTGACGTTTCAGCTTGTGTGTCTTGTTCAGTGGTGGTCGTCTTTCAGCCTTTCTTACCTTGGCCATGTCTCTGAGTATTGCACACCTTGTGCTTTTGGGCACTCCAGTGATGTTGCAGCTCTGAAATATGGCCAAACTGATGGCAAGTGGCATCTTGGCAGCTGCACGCTTGACTTTTCTCAGTTCATGGGCAGTTATTTTGCGCCTTGGTTTTTCCACACGCTTCTTGCGACCCTGTTGACTATTTTGAATTAAACGCTTGATTGTTCGATGATCACGCTTCAGAAGCTTTGCAATTTTAAGAGTGCTGCATCCCTCTGCAAGATATCTCACTATTTTTGACTTTTCTGAGCCTGTCAAGTCCTTCTTTTAACCCATTTTGCCAAAGGAAAGGAAGTTGCCTAATAATTATGCACACCTGATATAGGGTGTTGATGTCATTAGAACACACACCCCTTCTCATTACAGAGATGCACATCACCTAATATGCTTAATTGGTAGAAGGCTTTCGAGCCTATACAGCTTGGAGTAAGACAACATGCATAAAGAGGATGATGTGGTCAAAATACTCATTTGCCTAATAATTCTGTACAGGGTGTATATATATATATATATATATATATATATATATATATCTTGTATTAGCATTTTCCCCTGTCCCCTATATTTATTTTAGGGGACAATAAAATAAAAATAAAAAAATGACACCATCTCGGCTTTAAACATAAAGGGGACTGCCATTTTCTTTTCTTCCCCCTATAACCAGGACAACAGTGCGCATCCCAGACAGACTTGAATAACATCACAGACCCATCTACAGCTAAGCAACATTATTATCAAGGGTCAATAAAAGAAAAAAAAAATATGACAGCATCTCGGCTTTAAACATAAAGGGGACTGCCATTTTCTTTTCTGACTGGTCCTTATATACCCCGGAGGGGTGTTTTCATTCGTTGCAGGAGTGACATGCCCCCCTCTGGCCATTCACATTAATACAACTAGGTTCCATTCAAAGAATACTAAGGAGGGCATGTGACTCCTGCAACCAATGAAAACACCCCTCTGGGGTATATAAGGACCAGTCAGAAAAGAAAATGGCAGTCCCCTTTATGTTTAAAGCCGAAATACTGTCCTTTTGTTTTTTATTGACCCGTATATATGGGTTTTGCTATGGACACGAGATATGACCCGATCGAGCCCACATTTTTCTGATACCTACCTGCTTGTTAGTGTGGGACACTGTGAATACACTTTATTTCAACTTAATAGAGACTTTGGATCCTTGCTGAACTCACAGCACTTATTTTACGCGTGATCCTCATGCAATACATGTACTTATAAATAACAAGGATGTGGGGAGATAGGTACTGAACTGCATTTATGTATTTGCCATTATAGCGGTAAATAATGTTGATTTATTTATATCTATGGTATAGAAAACATATTTGTACTGATCTAGTAAATTCTCTCCTACTAAAACATCCTTTAAAGTATTCCACGTTTTGTGGATATGTATGCAGTTTATAAAGTTCAAGAATAAGGCCCCTTTCACACGAGCGAGTATTCCGCGCGGATGCGATGCGGGAGGTGAACGCAATGCACCCGCATTGAATACCGACCCATTCATTTCTATGGGGCTGTTCACATGAGCGGTGATTTTCACGCATCACTTGTGCGTTGCGTGAAAATCGCAGCATGCTCTATATTCTGCGTTTTTCACGTAACGCAGGCCCCATAGAAATGAATGGGGTTGCGTGAAAATCACAAGCATCCGCAAGCAAGTGCGGATGCGGTGCGATTTTCACGCACGGTTGCTAGGAGACGATCGGGATGGAGACCCGATCATTATTATTTTCCCTTCTAACATGGTTATAAGGGAAAATAATAGCATTCTGAATACAGAATGCATAGTAAAACATCGCTGGAGGGGTTAAAAAAAAATAAAAACTAATTTAACTCACCTTAATCCACTTGATCGTGGCCCGGCATCTCCTTCTGTCTCCTTTGCTGAACAGGACCTGTGGTGAGCATTTTACAGGTAAAGGACCTCTGGTGACGTCACTCCGATCATCACATGATCCATCACATGATCTTTTGTGATGACCGGAATGACGTCACCAAAGGTCCTGTTGCTGCACAGAGATCAGATGAAGACAGAAGGAGATGCCGGGCATCGCGATCAAGTGGACTAAGGTGAGTAAATTTTTATTTTATTTTTTTTAACCCTTCCAGCGATGTTTTACTATGCATTCTGTATT
The DNA here is from genome assembly GCF_905171765.1 of Bufo bufo. Classification (NCBI taxonomy): domain Eukaryota; kingdom Metazoa; phylum Chordata; class Amphibia; order Anura; family Bufonidae; genus Bufo; species Bufo bufo. The sequence goes on from NC_053389.1 coordinate 801,767,060, forward strand.
CAGAATGCTATTATTTTCCCTTATAACCATGTTATAAGGGAAAATAATACAATCTACAGAACACTGATCCCAAGCCCGAACTTCTGTGAAGAAGTTTGGGTTTGGGTACCAAACACGCGCAATTTTTCTCACGCAAGTGCAAAACGCATTACAATGTTTTGCACTCATGCGGAAAAATCGCAGGTGTTCACGCAACGCACCCGCACATTTTCCTGCAACGCCCGTGTGAAAGAGGCCTAAGAGATATTCATGCCTGTGATAACAGGTTGTTTTTCACTGAACGCTCAAACAGGTTTTATACTCAAATTGTATTCTTTGACAAAATGTAAGAATCCTTGATTGTTGATTATTATAGAAAACTCTTGAATTTAGAATTTTAGTACCTGCTTTCTTTTACCAATTTGATTTGGTTTATGTTATGATTTTTTATCCTGAAAACTTTAATAAAACTTAAATTTACAAGAAAACATATTTGTACTGTATGTATTTTTTTTATTTAATTAGGCGATTAGGCTATCTTTTTATGCTTATTATTTATTTATTTTTTTACATTTTTAATCATTAGAGTATGTTATCTCACAGTGCTATTTGTTAAATAGACTTAGATGCAAGACCAGCAGAGGGTGTGCACACCAAAAAGTTTTGCTTTTAGATCGATAAATAGATAGATAGCTTAATAATATCATACTTGGTTTGGATTGCACCAGTATGATATTAATAAGCGCTATAGCTGGGTTATATTACTGCCTGTGTAATTTATTTATTTTTGTTTATATTTTTTTCTTTTCATATTCAATTAAACAAAGCAATGAGTTACAGAATAAAGTGTAACATGGTATAAGGTACAAAATACCAGCGAGAAACAGGATTTATCATGTATATAAAGGATGGCAAACATAAAATGACACGGTTCTACAGGTTCAAATGACAAGCAGAATGAAGATTAGAACACTTATTAAAGCTTGCATTCGAGTTATCTCTTCAAACATGTTTCTAGAAAGCTTACATGTGTCTGATTATGTTGGAGCAGAGATAAAGTATAAAGTATAGAGGGGGGTTTATGAAAACACCCCATCAGGAACGGAGCCAGGGTGGATCTAGCCTAGCCTCTGTGGATAGAGGAAGAGCATGTAATAGGACTACTATTAATAAGACCGTGGAGGACCTGGAGTTAGGAGTATGACTATCTGACAGACCAGGACCGTCACGGACTAGAGAATCTGTATCTTGACCAAAGAGACCAGCGTTTTAGGAAAGCTGGGTGTGTACGGGATTCCCAAGAGGAAAGCTTCTCAAATCGATAGAGCTGGTCTATCTTGAGCTTCCACTGTTCCATGGATGGTAAAGAGGTCTGGAGCCAGCACTTGGGAACCAAGAGGCGTGCTGCAATTAGTAGTTGTTTAAAGAGGTAAGTAGGAGGAGGGTGAATTGCCTCATTAAAGTAAGATAATAAGGCTGCATATGGAGACATCTTCACTGAGGTCCAACAACTTTGGTTGCTAATTTGAAAGATATCTGACCACCATTTGTTTATCGACGGACAATTCCACCAGATATGGAGGAAGGTTCCAATTTCCCTTGAGCACCTCCAGCATGTGTCCGAACAAGCACCAGCGAAGTGTGAGGATCTAGCAGGGGTTATATACCATTGGGTTAGAATTTTATATCCATTTTCCTGGATACGAACACAACGTGAAGCTTTTTTTGGAAGGCTGAATATTTCTGGGAGTACAGGAGTAGGTATGTCTATTCTAGTTTCTCTTACCCAGTTACGTATGAAAACCGGTTTGGTGGTGAGGGGGGGGGGGAGCGTAATCTGCTATATAGTTGTGAGATTAATTTTTTGGGAGGTTTAGGATTAGTAATTAGGGCTTCGAACCAACCCAGTAGGCGAAAAAGTTCCCCATTAGTGTTATTCCTGATAATGAAGGATTTGATGTGCAGTATTAAAGTAAGGTCACAGGGGTGGGGGTTGAGTAATGTTTGCAGGGCGTCTGTATTGATCAGTGTTCCTGGTGATTCAAGGAGGTGGTTAATAGGTAAGGCGGAAGATCTAACCCCTTTGGAAGAGGATTCAAGCATAGTTGGGGAAGATATGCCTAAAATATCTTTAACTGTTAGTAATGGGGAGGGGAAGGGTACTGAGCAATGGGAGATACTCAACCACCTCCATGCGTCCAATGTGGCTTTTATGATTGGATAAGTAGGCAATGGGATATGAGAGAGGGCTTGGTGACAAAAAAGGATGGTTCGGAATGGCAAGCCTAATATGCCTTGTTCCAGATCTACCCAAGGCTTATGGCTTGAGTTCCAGAGCCAGTCCACTACCCTAGCCAGCAGTATAGCTTTACCATGCAATTCCGGGTCAGGAAGTCCAATACCTCCTAACTGGCGTGGATGGGATAGAAGCTTATAAGAGAGTCGTGCTTTCTTACCATTCCAGATGAAGGTTCTAAATTTTTATTTTAGAGAGGTGTAATAGGATTTAGGTATAGGGATTGGTAAAACCTGTTGAAGGTATGTGAGGCGAGGGAGGATTAGGGAGGTAAGAAGATTTTTACGTCCAAACCAGGAGAGCGTGGGGGCAGAAGTTTGTAGTTTATCGATGGCTTTGAATAATGATGTCTTAAGAGGGGTATAGTTGAGAGAAAAGAGGTCTGGAATATGGGGACTGATTTTTACTCCTAGATATGTAATGGTCGGGGAGGACCAGTTAAAAGGAGAATCTTTCATCAGTAGGCATTTTATTTGGGCGGAAATCCCAGTACTAAGAATCAGGGATTTACTTGCATTAATCTTGAAGTTAGAGATGATGCTATACTGGTGTAGATGTTTTTGTATGTTATGTAGAGAGACTTTTGGGTTGGTAGTCAATATCAAGTCGGCAAATGCCGCTATTTTATGTTCCTTGCCTCCCAGGCTGATGCCCTTAATATCATGGTCTGTGCGTAGGGTAGCTAGAAGGGGTTCCATTGCTAAAATAAAAAGGAGGGGGATAGGGGGCAACCTTGGCGAGTACTGTTATGTATGTGGAAAGGCAAAGACAGACCGCCATTGACTATGACTAAAGCTGTGGCCTGTGCATACATAGCAAAGACTGCTTGGACATAGGGACCAGGTAGGCCAAAGCCCACTAATACTTGTTTCAGGTAAGTCCAATTAATTCTGTCGAATGCTTTCTCAGCATCAGTGCTAAGTAGTAGAAGTGGAGAGGAAGTGTGCTTGGCGTGGCATAACACATTGATTACTCTAGTCGTGTTATCTCTGCCCTCTCTATTGCGAACTAAGCCCACCTGGTCCCCATGTACAAAGAGGGGAAGGAAGTTTGCAAGGCGGTTAGCTAGCATTTTGGCTAAAAGTTTGAGGTCTATGTTTAGGTCTGTAGTTTGAGCAAAGTTTATAATCCTCTCCCTGTTTGGGTATCAGTGCTATGTGTGCTGTTGTCATGTCTCTTGAGAGTGGACTGCCTTGGAGTGATAGGTTTCAGACAGTGAGAAGATGAGGTAGAAGTTGTTTCTTGAATGTTTTGCAATAAGATGCTGGGAGGCCATCAGGACCAGGGCTTTTGCCTAGAGGCATCTGGGAAAGGGCCGTAGATAGTTCCTCAGTAGTAAAGGGGGCTGCTAAAGAGCTTTTTTGGGGTTCGGTAAGTGAAGGGAGAGTGGTCGCCTCGAGGAAAGAGGAGATTAGGGAAAGATGAGAGTCAGGGGATGGGGGAGATTATATAGTTCCTCGTAAAAGTCTTTGAATTGATTGGCTATTTGATTAGTAGAGAAAAGGGGATCTCCATTAGGTGAAGATATTTGATGTATGTAATTATCTGCTCTTCTGCTGATTCTACTCATCAGGAACTTAGTGGTTTTGTCACCGTGAGCAAAAAATTTATGCTGCGAGTTGAGATAATATTTGGCAGATTTAGCTTGAAGTAAAGCTTTTAATTCCGCCCTTAAATTAGAAAGGTCCTGAAGATGTGAATCGGCCAGAGAGCGTTTGTGCGTAGTTTCAAGATTTTTTATTTTAGAGAGGAGGGTTTCAATGTTTTTTTCTCAAAGTTTTTTTAGGTGAGATCCTATGCTGATAAATTTCTAACGCAAGTGCAAAACGCATTACAATGTTTTGCACTCGTGCGGAAAAATCGCAGGTGTTCCCGCAACGCACCCGCACATTTTCCTGCAACGCCCGTGTGAAAGAGGCCTAAGAGATATCCATGCCTGTGATAACAGGTTGTTTTTCACTGAACGCTCAAACAGGTTTTATACTCAAATTGTATTCTTTGACAAAATGTAAGAATCCTTGATTGTTGATTATTATAGAAAACTCTTGAATTTAGAATTTTAGTACCTGCTTTCTTTTACCAATTTGATTTGGTTTATGTTATGATTTTTTATCCTGAAAACTTTAATAAAACTTAAATTTACAAGAAAACATATTTGTACTGTATGTATTTTTTTTATTTAATTAGGCGATTAGGCTATCTTTTTATGCTTATTATTTATTTATTTTTTTACATTTTTAATCATTAGAGTATGTTATCTCACAGTGCTATTTGTTAAATAGACTTAGATGCAAGACCAGCAGAGGGTGTGCACACCAAAAAGTTTTGCTTTTAGATCGATAAATAGATAGATAGCTTAATAATATCATACTTGGTTTGGATTGCACCAGTATGATATTAATAAGCGCTATAGCTGGGTTATATTACTGCCTGTGTATTTTATTTATTTTTGTTTATATTTTTTTCTTTTCATATTCAATGAAACAAAGCAATGAGTTACAGAATAAAGTGTAACATGGTATAAGGTACAAAATACCAGCGAGAAACAGGATTTATCATGTATATAAAGGATGGCAAACATAAAATGACACGGTTCTACAGGTTCAAATGACAAGCAGAATGAAGATTAGAACACTTATTAAAGCTTGCATTCGAGTTATCTCTTCAAACATGTTTCTAGAAAGCTTACATGTGTCTGATTATGTTGGAGCAGAGATAAAGTATAAAGTATAGAGGGGGGTTTATGAAAACACCCCATCAGGAACGGAGCCAGGGTGGATCTAGCCTAGCCTCTGTGGATAGAGGAAGAGCATGTAATAGGACTACTATTAATAAGACCGTGGAGGACCTGGAGTTAGGAGTATGACTATCTGACAGACCAGGACCGTCACGGACTAGAGAATCTGTATCTTGACCAAAGAGACCAGCGTTTTAGGAAAGCTGGGTGTGTACGGGATTCCCAAGAGGAAAGCTTCTCAAATCGATAGAGCTGGTCTATCTTGAGCTTCCACTGTTCCATGGATGGTAAAGAGGTCTGGAGCCAGCACTTGGGAACCAAGAGGCGTGCTGCAATTAGTAGTTGTTTAAAGAGGTAAGTAGGAGGGGGGTGAATTGCCTCATTAAAGTAAGATAATAAGGCTCCATATGGAGACATCTTCACTGAGGTCCAACAACTTTGGTTGCTAATTTGAAAGATATCTGACCACCATTTGTTTATCGACGGACAATTCCACCAGATATAGAGGAAGGTTCCAATTTCCCTTGAGCACCTCCAGCATGTGTCCGAACAAGCACCAGCGAAGTGTGAGGATCTAGCAGGGGTTATATACCATTGGGTTAGAATTTTATATCCATTTTCCTGGATACGAACACAACGTGAAGCTTTTTTTGGAAGGCTGAATATTTCTGGGAGTACAGGAGTAGGTATGTCTATTCTAGTTTCTCTTACCCAGTTACGGATGAAAACCGGTTTGGTGGTGAGGGGGGGGGGGGGGGGGGAGCGTAATCTGCTATATAGTTGTGAGATTAATTTTTTGGGAGGTTTAGGATTAGTAATTAGGGCTTCGAACCAACCCAGTAGGCGAAAAAGTTCCCCATTAGTGTTATTCCTGATAATGAAGGATTTGATGTGCAGTATTAAAGTAAGGTCACAGGGGTGGGGGTTGAGTAATGTTTGCCGGGTGTCTGTATTGATCAGTGTTCCTGGTGATTCAAGTAGGTGGTTAATAGGTAAGGCGGAAGATCTAACCCCTTTGGAAGAGGATTCAAGCATAGTTGGGGAAGATATGCCTAAAATATCTTTAACTGTTAGTAATGGGGAGGGGAAGGGTACTGAGCAATGGGAGATACTCAACCACCTCCATGCGTCCAATGTGGCTTTTATGATTGGATAAGTAGGCAATGGGATATGAGAGAGGGCTTGGTGACAAAAAAGGATGGTTCGAAATGGCAAGCCTAATATGCCTTGTTCCAGATCTACCCAAGGCTTATGGCTTGAGTTCCAGAGCCAGTCCACTACCCTAGCCAGCAGTATAGCTTTACCATGCAATTCCGGGTCAGGAAGTCCAATACCTCCTAACTGGCGTGGATGGGATAGAAGCTTATAAGAGAGTCGTGCTTTCTTACCATTCCAGATGAAGGTTCTAAATTTTTATTTTAGAGAGGTGTAATAGGATTTAGGTATAGGGATTGGTAAAACCTGTTGAAGGTATGTGAGGCGAGGGAGGATTAGGGAGGTAAGAAGATTTTTACGTCCAAACCAGGAGAGCGTGGGGGCAGAAGTTTGTAGTTTATCGATGGCTTTGAATAATGATGTCTTAAGAGGGGTATAGTTGAGAGAAAAGAGGTCTGGAATATGGGGACTGATTTTTACTCCTAGATATGTAATGGTCGGGGAGGACCAGTTAAAAGGAGAATCTTTCATCAGTAGGCATTTTATTTGGGCGGAAATCCCAGTACTAAGAATCAGGGATTTACTTGCATTAATCTTGAAGTTAGAGATGATGCTATACTGGTGTAGATGTTTTTGTATGTTATGTAGAGAGACTTTTGGGTTGGTAGTCAATATCAAGTCGGCAAATGCCGCTATTTTATGTTCCTTGCCTCCCAGGCTGATGCCCTTAATATCATGGTCTGTGCGTAGGGTAGCTAGAAGGGGTTCCATTGCTAAAATAAAAAGGAGGGGGATAGGGGGCAACCTTGGCGAGTACTGTTATGTATGTGGAAAGGCAAAGACAGACCGCCATTGACTATGACTAAAGCTGTGGCCTGTGCATACATAGCAAAGACTGCTTGGACATAGGGACCAGGTAGGCCAAAGCCCACTAATACTTGTTTCAGGTAAGTCCAATTAATTCTGTCGAATGCTTTCTCAGCATCAGTGCTAAGTAGTAGAAGTGGAGAGGAAGTGTGCTTGGCGTGGCATAACACATTGATTACTCTAGTCGTGTTATCTCTGCCCTCTCTATTGCGAACTAAGCCCACCTGGTCCCCATGTACAAAGAGGGGAAGGAAGTTTGCAAGGCGGTTAGCTAGCATTTTGGCTAAAAGTTTGAGGTCTATGTTTAGGTCTGTAGTTTGAGCAAAGTTTATAATCCTCTCCCTGTTTGGGTATCAGTGCTATGTGTGCTGTTGTCATGTCTCTTGAGAGTGGACTGCCTTGGAGTGATAGGTTTCAGACAGTGAGAAGATGAGGTAGAAGTTGTTTCTTGAATGTTTTGCAATAAGATGCTGGGAGGCCATCAGGACCAGGGCTTTTGCCTAGAGGCTCTGGGAAAGGGCCGTAGATAGTTCCTCAGTAGTAAAGGGGGCTGCTAAAGAGCTTTTTTGGGGTTCGGTAAGTGAAGGGAGAGTGGTCGCCTCGAGGAAAGAGGAGATTAGGGAAAGATGAGAGTCAGGGGATGGGGGAGATTATATAGTTCCTCGTAAAAGTCTTTGAATTGATTGGCTATTTGATTAGTAGAGAAAAGGGGATCTCCATTAGGTGAAGATATTTGATGTATGTAATTATCTGCTCTTCTGCTGATTCTACTCATCAGGAACTTAGTGGTTTTGTCACCGTGAGCAAAAAATTTATGCTGCGAGTTGAGATAATATTTGGCAGATTTAGCTTGAAGTAAAGCTTTTAATTCCGCCCTTAAATTAGAAAGGTCCTGAAGATGTGAATCGGCCAGAGAGCGTTTGTGCGTAGTTTCAAGATTTTTTATTTTAGAGAGGAGGGTTTCAATGTTTTTTTCTCAAAGTTTTTTTAGGTGAGATCCTATGCTGATAAATTGTCCCCTTATAAAGGGTTTATGAGCATCCCATAGGGTCTGGGGGGAAGAGGAGGGTGGTTGTTTAACTTAAAGTATTCGTCTAATAAAGAGGAAACTTTGTTGATTGTATTGGGATCTCCTAAAATAGATTCGTTAAGGCGCCAATTAAAACATGTGGGGTTGCGTGAGGGGGATAGGATCGAGAGGAATACCGATGCATGGCCGGAGATATGGATAGAGCCAATCTTAGCTTCAGGACAATGCTGGATGTGCTCTTTGGAAACAAATATATAGTCAATGCGATGGTAAGTGTTATGGACATGGGAGAAGAAGGTATAGTCTACATCGTTTGGGTGTAGAGTACGCCAGGCGTCCACAAAGTGCAGGCTCCAGAATGTGTCCCTCATCAGTCTTAGAAAGCGTAATGAGTGGACCGATTTGTGAGAGGATGAATGTATTTGAGGGTTAAGTGCAACATTAAAGTCTCCTCCCACTATCACAATACCTTCTTTGAAGGACGCAATAGTCTGGGAGATGTTGGACAGCCAAGAGGCTTGTTTGGTGTTGGGAGCATATAGATTCATGAAGGTGTATATTTGTTTACCTATATTCCCCTTGACTAAAAGGAATCTCCCTTCTGGATCTTGGGTATGATTGATATATTTAAAGGGAACCTTTCTCTTAAAACCTATGCTTACACCCCCGGATGCTGATGAGCTCCCCCCACAGTGGAACTACAAAGGATAATGTGAGAATTCCAGGTTGGGGTAATGATTAAACCTGAAATACGTCTCCTGGAGAAGCAACACATCTGAGCCTTCTTTACGTAGCATTGCAAAAATGTGGCTTCGCTTTGATGGAGAGTTGAAACCCTTCACATTATAAGTGGCGATATGAAGATCAGCCATGATCATGGGTCAGGTTGAGTACTAAACGCAGCAGTGTGTTGGTCCCCCAGAAGAAATCACTCACAGGTTGGGTGGTACTCATCTGATCCGGTGGAAAGACCTGGGTCCAAAATTCAATGTGCCGTCCTCTACAGAGATGAGGTAGAAGTATCATGTACCTTGCGGCTCTTCAGCATCGCTGACTTCTTCTGATCTCTCCGATGCGCTAGCTCTGTGTCACTGTGCCGGCGCCATCTTGGAGTCTCGTGCCACGAACGAGGAGGCCGCTTTTTAAATAAATTTGTCCATTTCACCCCCGGTAAAGTGGGTTTTGTTCGGGTTCGGGTGTTCCCCAGTCCTAGGGTTCCCGATTTTCACCATATTCGGGCTGATAGCTTCAGTTAGCAGGTGCTAATGACGGCTTGTGTAGCGGAGCTCAGAAGTGTGCAGCCATCTCTGACCGGCGCAAGCTCCACCCACTGCCTGTGTAATTTTAACATATTCTTATATGTACTGAACATATTTTTTAAATAAAAAAAATACATACAGTACAAATATGTTTTCTATACCATAGATATCAATAAATCAACATTATTTATCAGATAGTATATACAGTACACTGGAGATTACAAGACTAATAAAAGTGTGAATTAGATATAGTGTTTTGTACAGTATAATGTACATAGATAGATAGGTAGGTAGAAAAGAGGAGGAAGGAGTACAAAGGCCTCATGCACACAACCGTTTTTTTTAAGGTCCGCAAAAACGGGGTCCGTAGGTCCGTGATCCGTGACCGTTTTTTCATCCGTGGGTCTTCCTTGATTTTTGGAGAATCCACGGACAAACGGAGCCAAACGGATCCGTCCTGAATTACAATGCAAGTCAATGGGGACGGATCCGTTTGACGTTGACACAATATGGTGCAATTGCAAACGGATCCGTCCCCCATTGACTTTCAATGTAAAGTCAGGAGTCCCTTTTATACCATAGGATTGGAGTTTTCTCCAATCCGATGGTATATTTTAACTTGAAGCGTCCCCATCACCATGGGAACGCCTCTATGTTAGAATATACCATCGGATTTGAGTTAGATCGTGAAACTCAGATCCGACAGTATATTCTAACACAGAGGAGTTCCCATGGTGATGGGGACGCTTCAAGTTAGAATATACTAAAAGAACTGTGTACATGACTGCCCCCTGCTGCCTGGCAGGTGCTGCCAGGCAGCAGGGGGCAGCCCCCCCCCTGTATTTAACTCATTGGTGGCCAGTGCGGCCGGCCCCCCCTCCATCCCCTGTAGTTAACACATTGGTGGCCAGTGCGGCCGGCCCCCCCTCCCTCCCCTGTAGTACTGTAGATTCATTGGTGGCCAGTGGGCCCCCCCTCCCTCCCCCTCCTAATTAAAATCTCCCCCCCTATAATTGGTGGCAGCGGAGAGTTCCGATCGGAGTCCCAGTTTAATCGCTGGGGCTCCGATCGGTAACCATGGCAACCAGGACGCTACTGCAGTCCTGGTTGCCATGGTTACTTAGCAATTTTTAGAAGCATTATACTTACCTGCGAGCTGCGATGTCTGTGACCGGCCGGGCGCTCCTCCTACTGGTAAGTGAAAGGTCTGTGTGGCGCATTGCTTATAGCACAGACCTGTATGGATACATTTGTATGGATACATTTGTATTTAGCAAAGCCATTTGATAATTTCCTCTTTGACGGCAGCCCCCCCCCCTCCCCCTGCCAGGACAATTCCCACACCTATTCTTGCTATTCTTAATGTTGGCTTGGTCTATATGGCACAATGCGGATGTGGTCTGAGATATGTTGGGAAAACCTGTAGGGCCTTTAAAAAGAGAATATTGGAACACATTGGTGATGTTCGCCATAGACGCGATAAACCACTGTCTAGACATGTTGTACTCCAACATGGAACTGATCCTAATATATTACGCTTCTCCATGATAGAAACGATTAAACACTCTATTAGGGGAGGGGACATAGATATTATCACCAGGGATCTCAAGTCTCCCGGACGTTCAGGGAGTCTCCCGCTATTAGATAGCGGCTCCCTGACACCCGCATGTGAGACAATATATCCCGGAAAGGTTTACTGATAGCAGAGCCGAGGGATAAGAGAAGTGACAGGACACAGAGTTTAGATTACAGGTTGAATTAACCCTTTAGGGTCAAATTGGCTTCTCAAAGAGATCTATATGTTAAAGGCATCCCTTCTTCTGTCATTCAGTAGCTATATAACTATTGAGAGAGATGTATTTTTTTAAAAATACATTTACACATTTAACCCTCCATTTTAATTATATTATTTACCCAAGTGTTAAATTCACCCCCCCGGATGCTTGTTTTTTTCCTACAGTGGGGTAAATAATCACACACAGGGTTTTAAAGAATAAACTTCCTTCTTGTCAGCTCAGCGAATGAACCGATTCATGTGAAAGATCCGAACTTCCCATCTCTAGTTTACTCGCAGTAAACCTTTCCGGCAACCTGTAGCAGTGTCCCCTTTCTCGGCGCGTGCGCACAGTGCAAGAAGAAGCCGATGCCAGCAGTCCGCAACGGCGCATCAGGCTGAGCCTGTGCGCACGCACGGGATCTCAAAGCGGGAGGAGGGAGAGGGAGGGAGAGGCGGCACTGAGGAGTAGAAGGCGGTGCTGGGCACAAACGGCGATGCGTGCGGCCTGGCACCATGCATCCACAGACCCCCCCTGCTTGGGCACCTAATTCAATGATTGACAGGTTAGTAAAACCAGTTTTTCCGCAGAATAAAGCCACAAATAGCTTGTATAAGGCCACCTTAGAAATCAGAATGCTACCCTGGACATGAGCATATGTTTAGCTCACAGGGCTTATAGGTGGTGACAGAATCCCTTTAATCATATACATAAATATGATAATTTGGGGCAGGGTAATGAGCCCCGTCCTCCACACCATAGAGCAAAGTGTGCAGATACTGCATATGTCTGGAAAATGTCATAAAAAGTTTGTGAAAGAAAACCTCACTGAAATGAGAAGTGCACCTCCCTGAAATGAGTTTTTGCAGGTTGGGATGTCTGTTATCCTGAAACAAAAAGAGTCGAAATGGATCCATATGTTAGATACTATGTCACCAAGAGCCCTCTCCTTTACTCCCTCTTCACAAATGACTGTAAACCTATTCACAATACCAATACTATTATAAAATTTGCAGATGACACGACTGTGATAGGCCTAATCTCCAACAATGATGAAACAGCCTATAGGAAAGAGGTTGAGAACCTAGAGAGATCGAGTAAGAACAACAACCTCCTACTCAATACCAAGAAAACAAAGAAGCTAATTCTGGATTTTAGGAAGAAGAAACAAAATGGACACCATCCCATTAGCATTAAAGGGCTTCTGTCAGCCCACTAAACCGTTTTTTTTTTTTTTGTTTAATAATAATCCCTACACTGCGATCTCTGCATACATAAGTAAAATAATAATTTTCGTTCAGTAGAATTTGAGAAAACGCTATTTTTATAATATGTAAATTACCTTGCTACCAGCAAGTAGGGCGGCTACTTGCTGGTAGCAGCCGCATCCTCCGATCGTAATGACGCCCCCTCCGCATTGTGATTGACAGGGCCAGGGAACGGAATCGTTCTCTGTTGGCCCTGCCTGTTTTCATTCAATATCTGGCGCCTGCGCCGCGGCCGTACCTATCTTCAATCTGCGCAGTCGCACTGAGAGGCGGCCACTTACTCGGCCGCTCCATCCTCAATGCGCCTGCGCTGATGACGTCACATCTACACCCGGCGCAGGCGCATTGAGGAGTGAGCGGCCGAGTGAGTGGCCGCCTCTCAGTGCGCCTGCGCAGATTGAAGATAGGTACGGCCGCAGCGCAGGCGCCAGATATTGAATGAAAACAGGCAGGGCCAGCAGAGAAAGATCCCGTCCGCTGGCCCTGTCAATCAACAAGCAGAGGGGGCGTCATTAGAATCGGAGGATGCGGCTGCTACCAGCAAGTAGCCGCCCTACTTGCTGGTAGCAAGGTAATTTACATATTATAAAAATAGCGTTTTCTCAAATTCTACTGAACGAAAATTATTATTTTACTTATGTATGGAGAGATCGCAGTGTAGGGATTATTATTAAACAAAAAAAACGGTTTAGTGGGCTGACAGAAGCCCTTTAATAGTGGAAACGTGGAGATAGTTTAAAGTTTCAGATTCTTGGGAGTTCATATTAGTCAGGACCTGTCATGGATAAAAAACAGAAATTACCAAAAAAGGCTTTATTTTCTGAGGAGTCTGAAGAAAGCACAACTCCCAAAACAGCTGCTAGTACATTTTTACAGGTGCACCATAGAATCTGTTATCACTAGTGATGAGTGGCAGGGGCAATATTCGAATTTGCGATATTTTGCGAAAATTTGGGCGAACATTCGCCATATATTCGAGAATTAGCGAATTCATGATCTCCAGGCATTATTTTCTTGATTGCGAATATTTGCATAAAAATTCGCATGAACTGGTATTTGAAAAAAAACACGAATATTCGCGATTACAAATATATTTTGCAATATTCTAAATATTCGCGAATTCTCGAAGTGCCGATATTCGCGATTAAAATTTGCAATTCGAATATTCGTGATCAACACTAGTTATCACATACTGCATTACAGTGCGGTCCTCCGGCTGCTCTTCTGAGGACAAGAAGACCCTCAAGCGCATCCTCAGAATGGCCGGCAGAATCACTGGTACTCAGCTACCATCACTGGATGACATCTTCACTGCTCGCTGCAGCAACAGGGAAAAAATTATCTGCGGGGATCCAACTCACCCCGGCCACAGCCTTTTCATTCCCCTACCCTCTGGTAGGCGTCTTAGAGCGCTACATGCCCGCACCACTAGGCTGAAGAACAGCTTTTACCCCAAAGCAATCAGTCTCCTAAATGCTCAGAGACTATTGCCCCTTCCAAGGATAGAAACTACCACAGACTGAAAGTGACTGCTGCATTCATGAACCCATGATGATCTCTTGTCTGCAGTGGTGTCTGATCAGTGTGTATATATACTCATAAGCACTTCCCACTTTGCTCTTGCTATATACCCTCACCTAAAGAATTATTAGGAACACCTGTTCTATTTCTCATTAATGCAATTATCTAGTCAACCAATCACATGGCAGTTGCTTCAATGCATTTAGGGGGGGTGGTCCTGGTCAAGACAATCTCCTGAACTCTAAACTGAATGTCAGAATGGGAAAGAAAGGTGATTTAAGCAATTTTGAGCGTGGCATGGTTGTTGGTGCCAGACGGGCCGGTCTGAGTATTTCACAATCTGCTCAGTTACTGGGATTTTCATGCACAACCATTTCTAGGGTTTACAAAGAATGGTGTGAAAAGGGAAAAACATCCAGTATGCGGCAGTCCTGTGGGCGAAAATGCCTTGTTGATGCTAGAGGTCAGAGGAGAATGGGCCGACTGATTCAAGCTGATAGAAGAGCAACGTTGACTGAAATAACCACTCGTTACAACCGAGGTATGCAGCAAAGCATTTGTGAAGCCACAACACGCACAACCTTAAAGCGGATGGGCTACAACAGAAGAAGACCCCACCGGGTACCACTCATCTCCACTACAAATAGGAAAAAGAGGCTACAATTTGCACGAGCTCACCAAAATTGGACTGTTGAAGACTGGAAAAATGTTGCCTGGTCTGATGAGTCTCAATTTCTGTTGAGACATTCAAATGGTAGAGTCCGAATTTGGCGTAAACAGAATGAGAACATGTATCCATCATGCCTTGTTACCACTGTGCAGGCTGGTGGTGGTGGTGTAATGGTGTGGGGGATGTTTTCTGGGCACACTTTAGGCCCCTTAGTGCCAATTGGGCATTGTCAAAATGCCACGGGCTACCTGAGCATTGTTTCTGACCATGTCCATTCCTTCATGACCACCATGTACCCATCCTCTGATGGCTACTTCCAGCAGGATAATGCACCATGTCACAAAGCTCGAATCATTTCAAATTGGTTTCTTGAACATGACAATGAGTTCACTGTACTAAAATGGCCCCCACAGTCACCAGATCTCAACCCAATAGAACATCTTTGGGATGCGGTGGAACGGGAGCTTCGTGCCCTGGATGTGCATCCCTCAAATCTCCATCAACTGCAAGATGCTATCCTATCAATATGGGCCAACATTTCTAAAGAATGCTATCAGCACCTTGTTGTATCAATGCCACGTAGAATTAAGGCAGTTCTGAAGGCAAAAGGGGGTCCAACACCGTATTAGTATGGTGTTCCTAATAATTCTTTAGGTGAGTGTATATATATATATATGCTGTGAACTGTGAATAGTAATGCTTTCTAGTGCAATGTTTAGTTTTTTTCTAGTGTAATGCTTTAGTTTAAATGTCAGTTCTTGTTCCTCTGTCCATGGCATCTAGGATTGCTCAAAACAACATTTCATTGTATTGTACATTGTATTACATTGCAGAAAAAGGGTTTCAAGGAATCCAGCTTCACTTTGATAAAGGAATATTTTATTTTGCTTGCGGTAAAATCTCATCCATTAATTACAAAAATAGTAGTCTTGTCTACGCGTTTCGGGCTACCAGAAACAATTCCAGCCCTTCCTCATGACACAGTAAGACATTAAAAGTGGAACCTTTTAAAGGGAATGGTGCACCTGTTTTCACTAATTGTGTTCCCAGGCCTGCAACCACCCCTAAAAAAGGTGCCACACCTTCAAATTATTACTGAATATAATAAGATGTAATAAGAATAACCTGTCGTATTGCATCCTCAACCTGTTTTATGCCATAAGCTCTTTTAGATAATCTGTGAGAAATATTTGCATTTTTCTTCCGTGCAGTTCCTTCTTGCACGTATTATCTCACCTCTGGGTATATTAGCTATTACATGTTTCGGATGACAAGATGTAGCATGCAATGTAGTATTCCCTGCCATAGGTTTTCTGTACGTACATGTGGAGACTTGATTGGTGGAGGGGTCCCCCCTCAGGCGCAAATCCAGGACTGAAACCTCCCGTATATCATGATGGACACTAAAGGAAATAGTGTCCACACAGGAGTTAATGTAGCTACAGAAAGATGGTATGGCCGCCACATCGCCCATCCAGATTAGGATCAGGTCATCGATGTAACGGCCATACCACCTGATGTAGTGCCAGAAAGGGTGGGTGTCGATGAGGAGAAAACTCCTCTCCCACCATGCCATAAAAATATTGGCAATGGAGAGAGAGAATTTGGCCCCCATCGACACCCCCGATATCTGGAGGTAAAATTTGTTGTTAAACATGAAGAAATTGCGCCGGAGGAGGAAGTCCACCACCATTAGAAGATATTCCTGCAAGCCTGCGGTAATGTTCCCATATATTTTTAGGAACCAGGCTAAAGATTTTATTGCCAAGTCATGTGGAATATTGGTATATAAAGACACAACGTCCGCTGTGATCCATAAATAATTGGGGGACCATTCAATATTCTAAACTGTTTGCAAAACGGACGCTGTGTCTTTAAGAAAACCAGGTATGAGTGGTATGAGCGGTTGAAGTATTGAGTCAACCCATTGTGAGATTCTTTCAGAAAATGATCCAATGCCCGCTGCAATTGGCCTAAGGGGCGGTGGAAAAATATTTTTGTGTCTTTTAGGAAGTGCATGAAACACCGGAATAACGGGGGACATAATATAAATGTATTCAGATTCCTTGTTGGTCAGGAAGCCTGATTTAATTCCTAAATCCAAAATATCTTTCAATTCCCTCTGAAAAGAGGAGAAGGGGTTGTCGCTGAGGGTGGCATATACTGTAGTGTCACTAAGCATGGACTTAATGAGGGTCCTGTATAGACCACTGTCCAATACGACAACCCCACCCCCTTTGTCAGATTGTTTTATCACAATGTTCCCCATCGATTTAATTTCCTGTAATGCCTTCATTTCATTTTTAGTAACATTGTTGCAACCACCTGAATTCAAGTTGATCTGATCTAAATCCCGTTCCACTAGTTCTTGGTATCGATCCAGTGCTGGGGATCTGGATTAAATCGGGTAGAAATCCAGATTTTTTGTATATAAGTACAATGACCTATTATTCAATACAAGATCACCCAGGACTGTATTCGACTCCTGAAGTTCACATGCAAGCATCATTTCATGGAAACTCATGTTCCTTATATTATGGGAACTTACATCATCATAAATGGAGGGATCACTCGTGGACGCCACAGGGTGATCCGCGACCCCAGTCTCCGCAGTACAGACATCATCTCCACCCACCTGAAAATTCCGTCGGAGAGTGAGGGCGCGGGCCAGCCTGTTGACATCCAGGAGCGTCCTGTATAAATCAAATTGGCAGGTGGGAGAAAAGGTTAAACCTCTCTTAAGTACATTAATATCATCAACATCCTGTCCTTTTTGTATCTCACTGGATACCGGCGATTTTCTGTGTTTTCGACCCGCCCTCCATTTTTTGAAACCGCTTTGTGTGAAGCAGTCTCTTGAGCTTGTGAGGTATGCGTCAGTGAAGAGGTAAGATCCTGTTCAGAATCGATGGAATCCAGATCCGTTGAGCTAAAGGAGACCCTCTGAGGATTTCTTCTTTTCTTTTTATTACACAGCTTTTTTTAAATGGAACGAGGTGTGTTCTGTTTGGAATCTGTCCATGTATACACCTGATTGGACTCGTAGTCAAGCAGATCACGATTGTATTTCCTTTGCTTGAACTTTATGAGATCATATTTTCTTCCTTCAATTTGTTATCCAAGTTAGTGAATTCAGGATTATTGAAATTTACGCACAAGGTTTCCTGTGTTTTTTTTATATTTTCCCTGAATTCCACAAGAGCTTGACTTTCATTAGATATGATTAAGTCCATCAATTTCAGAGAACACTCCGATAAAATGACTTCCCACTCCTTTAAAAAGGTATCCGAATATATGGTGGTAGTTTTTTTCTTTAGTCTAAGCCCTCTGGGGATCATTCCTTTGTCTGTATACTTTTTCAATGAGGTAAGATCCCACCATGTACGGAGCTCTCTAGACATAAGATTCTCAAGTGAAGACATTGACATGGTTAATTGTAAATTCTCCTGGATGGATTTGTTGGGTGTATCATAGATGGCATTAATTCGCTGTAATCTATCTTCATCGTCCCCCAGGGGATGGAGCGAAACATGTGCCATAAACGCACCCTTATGAATAACCGCTTAAAACAGCCGAGGCAGGGAGTGCTCGCAATCCTGACTTGCAATGTATAAAGAAAAGGAAAGTTCAGCAGCTCTCACCCGCCCTTCCTTCAGCTGTGAGCACGGAATACCACCGGGCACCGGGCGGCAATATGCAGAAAAAGGGTTTCAAGGAATCCAGCTTCACTTTGATAAAGGAATATTTTATTTTGCTTGCGGTAAAATCTCATCCATTAATTACAAAAATAGTAGTCTTGTCTACGCGTTTCGGGCTACCAGAAACTATTTCAGTCCTTCCTCATGACACAGTAAGACATTAAAAGTGGAACCTTTTAAAGGGAATGGTGCACCTGTTTTCACTAATTGTGTTCACATGCCTGCAACCACCCCTAAAAAAGGTGCCACACCTTCAAATTATTACTGAATATAATAAGATATAATAAAATTAAAGGAGAAAGGGAAGACCCCCTACATGTGTTCCAACAAATGAAAGCTGTGTGGATTATAAAGTGTGGATTATTGCTGCAGGATCAAATCTAGACGTTTATTTAAACCGTCTGCTTGGCGCGTATTCAGTGCAAAAATCCAGAAGGACTCTCTATTTAATAATTTTCTTCTGTGGTCTCCTCCACGTTTGGGCAAAAAAACTTTTTCGATGCCTTGTACCACCATATCCGATGTGTCCCCACAGGGCCTTCTTTACCAAGGGGCAAAAGGGGCAGCTGCCCCGGGCCGAGTTGCTCCTGGGGGGCCCAAGGCAGCTGCCTCTTGAGCCCTGCTAGCCACTGCCCCGGGTGTCAGGCTGTCAGCTACACAGCTGTCTTGCCATGCCTGCCGGCACTGAGTCCAGCCAGCGTACTGTGAGAGCTGTGATCTAGGACCTTAGATGACATCATCACCATGTGACCAGTAACCTAGCAATATTACTGGTCACATGGCTATGAGGTCATCACAGGTCCTACCAGGAGTGTTGCAGGAGAAGTTTGCCTTTACTGTGGAGCTTTTTGTGTGAAGATTACATCAGAAAAAGGTGACAGGGTCTGTTTTGCTAATATACTGTAAACTACTGTATAGTGGGGTGCTGTATACTGTGTGGGGGCCTGTATACTGTGGGGGCCTGTATACTGTGGGGGGCTGTATACTGTGTGGGGCTGTATACTGTGGGGGGCCTGTATACTGTGGGGGGGCTGTATACTGTGGGGGGGGCTGTATACTGTGGGGGGGGGGCTGTGTACTGTGGGGGGCCTGTATAGTGTGGGGGGCCTGTATAGTGTGGGGGGCTGTATACTGTGGGAGGCTGTATACTGTGTGGGGGGCTGTATACTGTTTGGGGGGCTGTATACTGTGTGGGGGCTGTATACTGTGTGGGGGCCTGTATACTGTGTGGGGGCCTGTATACTGTAGGGGGCTGTATACTGTGGGGGGCCTGTATAGTGTGGGGGCCTGTATAGTGTGGGGGGCTGTATAGTGTGGGGGCTGTATACTGTATACTGTGGGTGCTGTATATTGTGGAGTGCTATACTGCTGTACTGTATACTATGGGGGGCTGTATACTGTATACTGTGGGTGCTGTATAGTGTGGAGTTCTATACTGCTGTACTGTATAGTGTGGGGGGCTGTATAGTGTGGGGTGCTGTATCGTGTATAGTTTGGAGTGCTGTATACGGTGAAGTGCTATACTGCTCTACTGTATACGGTGAGGTGTTGTATACTGTGGGGTGCTGTATACTGTGGGCTGCTATACTGCTCTACTATATACTGTGGGGTACTGTATAGTGTGGGGTGCTATAATGCATACTGTGTGGTGCTGTATACTATAGGGTGCTATACTGCATACTGTGGGTTGCTGTATACTATAGGGTGCTATACTGCATACTGTGTGGTGCTATATACTATAGGGTGCTATACTGCATACTGTGGTTTGCTGTATACTATAGGGTGCTATACTGCATACTGTGGGGTGCTGGGGTGCACTGTAACACCAGGGTGAGCCGAGCCCTGGTCTCCTTCCTGCAGAGCGGTGCCCACTTCCAGCCTGAGCCCAGAGCACTGATCCTGAGCCGCTGGAGTCTTCAGAACTGGAAGTATTTACAGTCATTCACTGGACTCTACCAGATGTGTGGATTTTTTTTTGTGTGTGTGTTGTGGTGGAGGGTGTGATTGCATGCTAAGGTGTGGGAAGGCGGGATCCAGGGGGCCCAAGTAAATTTTTGCCCAGGGTCCAATCAATATTAAAGACGGCCCTGCGTCCCCACCATGGCAAACAGCAAAGTGTTGCCATGGGGGGGGCACATCAGAAATGTGTTTGCGTATTCTGGATTTGATACATTGATGGTGCACCCCACATACTGCAATTTTTACATGTAATTAAATAAACTGCATAGGTTGTGTTGCAATTGAGGTATGATTTCACTTGGAATACTCTGTTATTTGATGCTGAAACAAAGGTCTTAGAGATCAACATATGTGTGCAGCAAATACACCTGTGGTGTCCACACCTGTAGCTCCCTCTAGTCTTAAGCCAGACTGGTTGCCATTTTTTCTCTTCCTGATACAGACTAGGGCTGACATAGTTTGCGATGGTGGGTGCTCTTCTAGCTGCACATTGGACCCCATCTGCAACTATGTCCGTCCATTCTTTGTCATACGCCAGGACAGGAAAATGTTTCTTTATAATATGACATATTTGTTGATACTCTGTACTGTATTGAGTGACAAACAGGTTGTTCTTCCTACTACCAATATTACTAGGGTTTATATTATAATTTTTATTCCTATTGGTGACTGCATTACAGAGTACACCCCCCTTTTCCAATAAATGTTCCTGTCTAGGATGAAATAGGGATCCTCTTTCGATGGTTGAGACCTGTCGTATTGCGTCCTCAACCTGTTTTATGCCATAAGCTCTTTTAGATAATCTGTGAGAAATATTTGCAGCTTCATCCATGAATCTTTTTTCTTCCGTGCAGTTCCTTCTTGCACGTATTATCTCACCTCTGGGTATATTAGCTATTACATGCTTCGGATGACAAGATGTAGCATGCAATGTAGTATTGCCTGCCATAGGTTTTCTGGACGTACATGTGGAGACTTGATTGGTGGAGGGGTCCCCCCTCAGGCGCAAATCCAGAAAATGAAACCTCCCGTATATCATGATGGACACTAAAGGAAATAGTGTCCACACAGGAGTTAATGTAGCAACAGAAAGATGGTATGGCCGCCACATCGCCCGTCCAGATTAGGATCAGGTCATCGATGTAACGGCCATACCACCTGATGTAGTGCCAGAAAGAGTGGGTGTCGATGAGGAGAAAACTCCTCTCCCACCATGCCATAAAAATATTGGCAATGGAGGGAGAAAATTTGGCCCCCATCGACACCCCCGATATCTGGAGGTAAAATTTGTTGTTAAACATGAAGAAATTGCGCCTGAGGAGGAAGTCCACCACCATTAGAAGATATTCCTGCAAGCCTGCGGTAATGTTCCCATATATTTTTAGGAACCAGGCTAAAGATTTTATTGCCAAGTCATGCGGAATATTGGTATATAAAGACACAACGTCCGCTGTGATCCATAAATAATTGGGGGACCATTCAATATTCTAAACTGTTTGCAAAACGGACACTGTGTCTTTAAGAAAACGGGTGCACCATTCCCTTTAGAAGGTTCCACTTTTAATGTCTTACTGTGTCATGAGGAAGGGCTGGAATTGTTTCTGGTAGCCCGAAACGCGTAGACAAGACTATTATTTTTGTAATTAATGGATGAGATTTTACCGCAAGCAAAATCAAATATTCCTTTATCAAAGTGAAGCTGGATTCCTTGAAACCCTTTTTCTGCATATTGCCGCCCGGTGCCCGGTGGTATTCCGTGCTCACAGCTGAAGGAGGGGCGGGTGAGAGCTGCTGAACTTTCCTTTTCTTTATACATTGTATTACATTGTATTGTACAGTGACAATAAAGGCATCTTATCTTATCTTATCTTTAATGAGAACATCGATTTCTCTTGCTTTCTCCAGCTGACTTTGATTCATCCAAACAGGAATTAGTGTATACTAGAATATAATGTCAATTTAAAGATGGGGTAGGTTTGTAGTTGTCTCCTACATTATATTCGTCTCACTTTCCTGACATATAATACTACGAATACAAATAATATCAATACTTCTGCCCGCACCGTCTAGGCACAGAAATAGAATGAATAGCCAGAATATTCTTATCAAACATGTATGGTGAATTATTGATTCTACCACCCGTAATATGCTTCTGTTTAAATAGGACATTGGATATGCCTTAACATGTTGGTTTATGCCTTGAACTGGAAGTAAGACAATGTTATAAATATAATCGGCGATTGTATGTCAATAAAAATATGTATGTAATATCATGAAATTATCGGGGGATTAGTGGTTAATGCAGTGTTTTGATATGACCCAATCGTGATAATCGCATGTTTAATCGTATGCTATACACCGGTCAGGATTAGGGACTTACGAAATTTTATCTGAATAATCGATCCAGTAGTGGCCGATATAGTGTTCGCATACGATTATTCGCCATGCGCCCTCATGTGACCGGTGATAGAATAACGCGAATCACGTCACCCCACCACGCCCTCATGCGCCTACGTCATCACGGAGGGCCCTGACCTTCTAGGGAGGCGCGGCAATACCTTGTGTGTGATGACTGCCCGTCATGTGACCAGAAGGAGCGGTTACGTGGATCCCATGACGCCATAGACCGAAGGCTGCATACCAACAAGGACATGAACGCCGACACTAGCCCCTCCCACACAATAAGCAGGGCGGGCTATTTAAACCATACTCAAGGGAGTAGCCGGTGACCTCACACAAGGAATCAGTGAGGCGCCGGCACCTGTGAGTATTGCTCTGAAGCGTTTTTTTGACTTGGTTTCTGTGACTTGGTCTCCACATGAAGGAGGCTGCTCTAATGACTAAGGTCTGGACTAACATTGGCTTATATCCTGTATCCCCTGCACAGATTGCTTATGGGCCGATTTGAACCGCCGGTGACATGCCATAGATCCCAGTGACCATATGGGACCATCTATTCCCAACCTGGGCACGCAAGTAACACTATTTAACTTGCATGAAATGGCGCATATTATTAATTATACGTGACCATCCTTATGTGGTTACCTGAATGGGACAGTATCAATATTGTCTATTTTGACCTGGTGTGATAGTCTCACTCCTCGTTTATTACTCCCACGGGTACCATACGTGTGTCCTATTGCTCTCAGAGTGACAGGACGTGCTATTCAGAATAACTATATATAAAAGGTTATCTACTACAAATGTTTGAGTAGTGATGGCCCGTGACCACTGTGCCATCTTTATTTGACTGTGCTATCTTTTTTTAAGTGTTGATGCCTAGTACGTCAATAAGGTTGCAAGTACATACAAAAGGATGGACTAATGGTGTACATGGCAGTATTATACCTCAGTATCGCTGACTACACTGCCTGCGCCTGACTCTGGTGAACAGCTGATATGTGTGTAGGGCTCGCAAAGCCGGCCACGCACAGATAGACTGCTGGGCTGATCGAATATAGTAAAATACCCACATCCCTGCCAGACTCAATTTTGGCACAGTACGATAATGCAATATATCTATCCTCACTAACTATTGACATCAACCTGTCTGCCACAGAAATATAAATATAACACCTGAATCGGTGTCTATAATTACTGAATAAGTGGACAGGATCCCTTGGTTGCCGCTGGTAATTACTAGCAGCTACTAGTTCAGTAGATCTAAAACCCCGCTACACACTGATAATTTTAAACATATTCTTTTCTATTACACTTATGTTTTAAGAATGATGAAATAAAGATATATATTTTAATATTAGATAGAGACCCCTAAAGGGATTTGGTTTGGTCTATTGACCGTGGTATACATTGTTTACTGTATATGGTGTTACTTTACACCCTACCCCCCGCTCTCAGTATGGCTACAATAGGATCTAAGGCCCTTTTCACACGGGCGAGGAGGGGCTGGAGGGGTTAAAAACAGGGCTGGAGGGGTTAAAAATTAATAAAAAATAATTTAACTCACCTTAATCCACTTGTTCGCGCAGCCCGGCTTCTCTTCTGTCTTCTTCTTTGAGGAATAGGACCTTTGATGACATCACTGCGCTCAGCACATGGTCCATCACATGATCTGTTACCATGGTTATGGATCATGTGATGGACCATGTGATGAGCGTAGTGACGTCACCACAGGTCTTTTTCCTGTGCACAGCACAGAAGAAGACAGAAGAGATGCCGGCTGCACGAATAAGTGGATTAAGGTGAGTTAAATTATTTTATTTATTTTTTTAACCCCTCCAGCCCTATTGTACTATGCATTCTGTATTAAGAATGCTATTATTTTCCCTTATAACCATGTTATAAGGGAAAATAATAATGATCGGGTCTCCATCCCGATCGTCTCCTAGAAACCGTGCGTGAAAATCGCACTTGCTTGCGGATGCTTGCGATTTTCACGCAACTCCATTCACTTCTATGGGGCCTGCGTTGCTTGGAAAACGCACAAAGAGGAGCATGCTGCGATTTTCACGCAACGCACAATTGATGCGTGAAAATCACAGCTTATCTGCACAGCCCCATAGAAATGAACGGGTCCGGATTCAGTGCGGATGCAATGCGTTCACCTCACGCATTGCAGCCGCGCGGAAATCTCGCCCGTGTGAAAGGGGCCTTACAAGTGGAGTACGTGTTTATTAACTCAAATCAGGAAAATAGCTAAAATAATGACCAGCAATAAAAAATAGCAATGAATAAAAAATAGCAATACATTTAAAATAGTGATAGATCCAGGAGCATACACGAACAAATACATTTATATCCCATAAATATCATAGTTTATGTAGCAGCACCTGAGTTAGATAGTGTTCCAATTCACAGAGGGGAGTAAGACAAGTTCAGTTCACGTCCATATTCTAATATAATTGTAGCAGCATAGAATAGGAGAATAGAGAATATATATATATGTATCCAAGTTCACAGCAATTTGTTGCAGTATAGACAAGGTGGCAGTAGTTGGTAAGTAACTATCAATGTCAGCGCTTCGATCTTTTAATGGAATTTGCCATAAAACAGAGACAGCAGGCAGTTAGTGAAGGACCTATTTATGGGATATTTATTTGTTTGTGTATGCTCCTGGATCTACCACTATTTTATATGTAATGCTATTTTTTATTCATTGCTATTTTTTATTGCTGGTCATTATTTTAGCTATTGTCCTGATTTTAGTTAATAAACACGTACTCCACTTGTAAGTGCTGGCTGCTACTATATATTTATTTATTTACAACTAGATTGGGTGAGTCTTTTAGCAGTGCACCTATCCATTATTACTCCTGCTTGAGCAACCCAATATTTTTATATGTGAAAAACTTGCATTCATCACAATTGCAATTATTATTTTTGCATTTTTCCTATTTACATACATTTCATATATTTTATTGATTTATTTATATAAGGACCAGTCATAAAAGAAAATGGTAGTCTACATTTTTTGGGAGGCAGAGATACTGTCCTTTTTTTTATTTTTATTTACCCTGGATGTTCTGGAGTGTCCCCTTGACCTCCTGTCATAAGGCCCAGTAACTATTTCATCCCCTTGCTTCCATCACAGTTCTACAGTACCTCGCGCTGAGCGGCAGTATAACCAGAAGCGCAGTGAAAGGCACCAGCAGTGAAAGGGTCTCCAGCAGGAAAATAACCTGCACTTTCAGCCTGCAGACAATACCCCCTTCCCCCAAACAGGTAGTTCCTTTTGTCTCAGGGCTTTCAGTGAATGGGATGGCAGGGCATCAGTGTGTAGAGAGATATTGTGCAATCTAATTCACAGACGGCAAGATCCCTGTAGGGGGGAGGGGGATGCAACCCTATTCAGAACCCCAGTAAAGTTCATTTAATATACATGTATGCATATATGTGTATATATGTGTGTGTGTCTGTGTATACATGTATCTATATCTATATATATATATATATATATATATATACAGTACAGAACAAAAGTTTGGACACACCTTCTAATTCAAAGAGTTTTCTTTATTTTCATGACTATGAAGGCATCAAAACTATGAATTAACACATGTGGCATTATATACATAACAAACAAGTGTGAAACAACTAAAAATATGTCATATTCTAGATTCTTTAAAGTAGCCACCTTTTGCCTTGATTACTGCTTTGCACACTCTTGGCATTCTCTTGATGAGCTTCAAGAGGTAGTCCCCTGAAATGGTCTTCCAACAGTCTTGAAGGAGTTCCCAGAGATGCTTAGCACTTGGTGGCCCTTTTGCCTTCACTCTGCGGTCCAGCTCACCCCAAACCATCTCGATTGGGTTCAGGTCCGGTGACTGTGGAGGCCAGGTCATCTGGCGCAGCACCCCATCACTCTCCTTCATGGTTCAAATATCCCTTACTTTCAAAGTTTTCCCAATTTTTCGGCTGACTGACTGACCTTCATTTCTTAAAGTAATGATGGCCACTCATTTTTCTTTACTTAGCTGCTTTTTTCTTGCCATAATACAAATTCTAACAGTCTATTCAGTAGGACTATCAGCTGTGTATCCACCTGACTTCTCCTCAACGCAACTGATGGTCCCAACCCCATTTATAAGGCAAGAAATCCCACTTATTAAACCTGACAGGGCACACCTGTGAAGTGAAAACCATTTCAGGTGACTACCTCTTGAAGCTCATCAAGAGAATGCCAAGAGTGTGCAAAGCAGTAATCAAAGCAAAAGGTGGCTACTTTGAAGAACCTAGAATATGACATATTTTCAGTTGTTTCGCACTTGTTTGTTATGTATATAATTCCACATGTGTTAATTCATAGTTTTGATGCCTTCATAGTCATGAAAATAAAGAAAACTCTTTGAATGAGAAGGTGTGTCCAAACTTTTGGCCTGTACTGTATATATATATATATATTATGTTTGTAATTACATGTATATATTCAGGTATCTATTGCTCTCCAAGAAAAAAAAGGATGTAGTGCATACAGTACTTTCTTTAGCAGAACAAAGGCTCTTTACAGGAACTGACTAACATTCTTTTTGCTAATATAAGTCCTCAGAAGTGTTTTATGTTATATTTATATCCAGTGCAGCAGTATATTGTGTATATACATAGTTCCACTTCCAATCGCAATGCATGACTTCATACAAATGTAAAAACTGATATTATTGATAACTAGCAAAGCATTTTTTGCAAATATAAAAATATATTACAAGTTATATTATTAAATAAATAATAATAATATAAGTATAATATGTATATATATATATACACTGCTCAAAAAAATAAAGGGAACACTTAAACAACACAATGTAACTCCAAGTCAATCACACTTCTGTGAAATCAAACTGTCCACTTAGGAAGCAACACTGAGTGACAATCAATTTCACATGCTGTTGTGCAAATGGGATAGACAACAGGTGGAAATTATAGGCAATTAGCAAGACACCCCCAATAAAGGAGTGGTTCTGCAGGGGGTGACCACAGATCACTTCTCAGTTCCTATGCTTCCTGGCTGATGTTTTGGTCACTTTTGAATGCTGGCGGTGCTTTCACTCTAGTGGTAGCATGAGACGGAGTCTACAACCCACACAAGTGGCTCAGGTAGTGCAGCTTATCCAGGATGGCACATCAATGCGAGCTGTGGTAAGAAGGTTTGCTGTGTCTGTCAGCGTAGTGTCCAGAGCATGGAGGCGCTACCAGGAGACAAGCCAGTACATCAGGAGACGTGGAGGAGGCCGTAGGAGGGCAACAACCCAGCAGCAGGACCGCTACCTCCGCCTTTGTGCAAGGAGGAACAGGAGGAGCACTGCCAGAGCCCTGCAAAATGACCTCCAGCAGGCCACAAATGTGCATGTGTCTGCTCAAACGGTCAGAAACAGACTCCATGAGGGTGATATGAGGGCCCGACGTCCACAGGTGGGGGTTGTGCTTACAGCCCAACACCGTGCAGGACGTTTGGCATTTGCCAGAGAACACCAAGATTGGCAAATTCGCCATTGCCCTGTGCTCTTCACAGATGAAAGCAGGTTCACACTGAGCACATGTGACAGACGTGACAGAGTCTTGAGACGCCGTGGAGAACATTCTGCTGCCTGCAACATCCTCCAGCATGACCGGTTTTGCATTGGGTAAGTAATGGTGTGGGGTGGCATTTCTTTGGAGGGCTGCACAGCCCTCCATGTGCTCGCCAGAGGTAGCCTGACTGCCATTAGGTACCGAGATGAGATCCTCAGACCCCTTGTGAGACCATATGCTGGTGCGGTTGGCCCTGGGTTCCTCCTAATGCAAGACAATGCTAGACCTCATGTGGCTGGAGTGTGTCAGCAGTTCCTGCAAGACGAAGGCATTGATGCTATGGACTGGCCCGCCCATTCCCCAGACCTGAATCCAATTGAGCACATCTGGGACATCATGTCTCGCTCTATCCACCAACGTCACGTTGCACCACAGACTGTCCAGGAGTTGGCAGATGCTTTAGTCCAGGTCTGGGAGGAGATCCTTCAGGAGACCGTCTGCCACCTCATCAGGAGCATGCACAGGCGTTGTAGGGAGGTCATACAGGCATGTGGAGGCCACACACACTACTGAGCCTCATTTTGACTTGTTTTAAGGACATTACATCAAAGTTGGATCAGCCTGTAGTGTGTTTTTCCACTTTAATTTTGAGTGTGACTCCAAATCCAGACCTCCACGGGTTGAAAAATTTGATTTCCATTTTTTTATTTTTGTGTGATTTTGTTGTCAGCACATTCAACTATGTAAAGAACAAAGTATTTCAGAAGAATATTTAATTAACTCAGATCTAGGATGTGTTATTTTTGTGTTCCCTTTATTTTTTTGAGCAGTGTATACAGATATATTTATATACACGCACAAACATATATATACATGCATGTATACACAGACACACACATATATACACATATATGCACACATGTATATACACATACAGTATATATATTAAATTTTACTATTGAAAAATGCTAGTAGAAAGGGGATTAAAAGGTTAATCAACAGGAGGCCAGTGGGGCGCTGCTCAACACCTAATGTCATTGTATTTAATTAATATAAAAAAAAATGCCAGCATCTCTGTATCCTAATAACAGTAATCTGCCATTTTCTTCACTGCCAGGTCTTTTTATAGCACGGTCATGGGAACCAATCACAGGCCGGTTCTCACGAAAATTAAGGTTAAATACCTTGTTAACCAATATGACATAATTGTTTTGACAAGCTGTCATCACCAATTAAGCTGGATTGCCAGAGAACCGGCCTGTGATTGGTTCCCATGACCGTGGGAACTAGAATGTTATTGGCTAAATATTCTGTATTGAGCGATCCAGCTATAAAAAGACCTGGCAGTGAAGAAAATGGCAGATTACTGTTATTAGGATACAGAGATGCTGCCATATTTTTTTATATTACTTAAATACTAGACATTAGGTGTTGAGCAGCGCCCCACTGGCCTCCTGTCGATTAACCTTTTAATCCCCTTTCTACTAGCATTCAATTATTGGCTAAGGGGATGAAGTGGTGAGATCGGTTATTTAGAGTTCTATATGGTACTTTCTATGGTTCAGTTCAGCGCCTCTGTTTTTATAATTATTCATAATTAAAAATCAAATTATTCATTTTTATTTATAAATATATGAGGATTGTGTTTGCAGTGATCTACCAGTGCTGCACCGACTTTCCCCGTGTGTAGTGTGTGTCTGCCAGCCTTAGGATGTGCTGTCATTAGTCCTCCTTATGATGTGCAGTGTGTGAGGATGGTAGTCACCAGCTCTCCAGGGCACAGGATTCCTGCTGGAGACCCTTTCACTGCTGGTGCCCTGGAGCGCACGGCATCAGTGTGTACAGAGAAGCTGTGCGCTCCCATTGCTCTGATGTTTGCAGCGCATCCAAATGTCTATGAGATGTGACAGCTGTACTCCCCTTTGTATGGTTCCTTTCAGCGCTTCTGGTTGTTTTAATTATTCATAAATTAATCCTGAAAATGGGGAAAATTTGGACTGGCGATCAGTTTACAGTACTTTATGCGGGACTTCTGTAATGGAATAAGCCTTGCCACCTACAGTACTCCTATCTCCACAGCGAAACTTTGATATTGACTGTATAGCGCACGGGAACTAACTAACTGACTGTAGTTCCATGCGCCATCTGGTGTTCACAAACCAACATTGCACCCTGAATTTTCTCAATGGCTATTTACGCGATTTGGGTTTCTTAATTGAATTAGAAATCGCTTTGCGCTGCCGCGATTCTGAAGGGAGCGCTAGCAATGCTATATCTGTATATGAACATGTACAAAGCTTACCATGAGAGAGGGCCCCTGGCATTAGCTGTATGTAGTTTGTCTGAGGAGGAGCAGGAGGCTGGCCCTTTACTGGACTAAGGTGGAGTTTGACCCTTCAGCAGAACACTTTCACTGTACAGCACAAGAGAAAGGCAGTGACCATGGTAATGCTGATGGGTTATCATGCCAAAATAAGGTATTGTACCTAGTGAGCAGAGAAACTGTCCTGTGGCTCACAGTTCCCCTGTCACCTTTCAAAAGGGGGAGGTGTTGCAAATATTGATATTAATTTGGGTCCAGCTCTTCCCCCTCTCTGGTGATTCCTGTGTATATGTTTGTGTATGCAGATTTGTGTCTGGTCATCTAGGGCCTTTGAAGTTGTCTTCTTGCTAGTCACACCTCAGCAACCGGAGGTAATAGGTGCTGGCGTCATAAAACTCAAAAATCTAGCTTTACTCATATCTTCCACAGTGACATCAGAGGATGGGGGGATGGATGTAGAAAGAGAACGTTCATAAGGTAAGAAAAACCAGGGCTGGGTGTCATTACTTAGGGCTCACCGAAGTAGTGAAGATTTGTCCTAGCTTTCTGCCTGCCCCTTCACCAGAGCCCATGCCGTCAACCGGAGTGTTAGGTTCCTGGTTTATTTCCTTTTATTTTTAGAAACTGTTGTGCATTTCATGTATTTCTGTATGTCTTTTGTTCCTTTTTTTGTATATATATATTGTGGGGTTTCGCTCTGGTAGATAGGGTAAGCGGACGCAGTACAGAGGCAAAATAGAAGTTCTTAACTCAAACTTTAGTGTTTATTCACACTTGCGGCAGTTGCACAAAACAACACGTCACTTTGCAGTCTTTGGTGCTAATTCACACACAATGGAAAGTTCATATCGCACAAGTCAACTTGTTGGCAGTTCTGCCTCCAGTAGTCCACAGCAGGCTTTAGGGGGCCTATTCCCCCTGCACATGGCTCTCATCCCTCTAGTCCGGCACAAAACCTCAGATCCTAACATACAAACTCAGCTGATGAGCCCAGCTGCCTATTTAAGGACAGCCAGGTGCTGCCATAACCCGGACCGGCACTTAAACTTCGGTCCGGTATTTGATCTCATCTGGCTGTAAATCAGTCCACCAGCAGATGCTGGGAAGAAAATACCTGCCCCCTCACTGTGTCACATACCCCCTCCTTTGTTCAACCCTGAGGGGGTGAACACACGCCAGACAGTGTACCGGGGACAGGGCATCAGCGTTTCCCTGTAACCGGCCTGCCCTGTGTTCTACTTAAAACTTAAAGTTTTGTAAGGACAGAAACCATCGGGTGACCCGGGCATTTTTGTCTTTGGCCTGGCTCATCCACTTGAGAGGGGAGTGGTCAGTCACCAGGCGAAGAGACTCAAGTACCCACTTGATAGCCAGGTACTCTCTCTCGACTATACTATGCCTGGTTTCAGCCGGGGTGGGCTTATGGCTGATGAAGACAACGGGATGATCCTCCCTGTTGACTTCCTGAGACAGTACAGCACCGAGGCCTACTTCACCTTGTTGGCAGTTCTGCCTCCAGTAGGCCACAGAAGGCTTTAGGGGGCCTATTCCCCCTGCACATGGCTCTCAGCCCTCTAGTCCGGCACAAAACTTCAGATCCCAACATACAAACTCAGCTGATGAGTCCAGCTGCCTATTTAAGGACAGCCAGGTACTGCCAAATCCCGGACCGGCACTTAAACTCCGGTCCGGTATTCGATCTCACCTGGCTGTGAATCAGTCCACCAGCAGATGCTGGGAGGAAAATTCCTGCCTTCCCAGACAAAACCCCTCACTGTGTCACAATATATAAGCATTGTGACTATTTTCATCATATTAAACTATATTTAATACGTTCTGTCTTTTGTTCTTCAACGAATCTACGTGCTAAGCTCAAAGCATATAAGGCGAACCGTTTGGGAGGAAATTGTAACATTTAACTAACAAATTCTGTGCTGCCACGCAGCTTTTACTGTCTAGCAGTTGTTGTGTAACATGTTATGTTACTATATTATTTGGTATCATCCTTACACCCCTGCTGTTTCTGGCTAGTTGGTTGCTCCCACCCTAAATTTCCTGCTGTAACTCAATTTTGTATAGTTGTTATGAAGTGACTGCAGATTGTGGGAGCTGTGTAACTTCATTGGAAGTTTACCTATGAAAAAGCCTCTATGTTTATACCATTGCTACTTTGAAGCATAAAGAAGCATTGGAGTCTTTATTCATTCAGTAAACGATCTGTAAAGGTGATCATTCCACCTGCTGCACACATCCTACAGACTGGGTCTACAAGAAGCTTGTGGCAGGTACAACCGATGCTGAGACAGAACAGTAAATTTCCAGAAGAATCCATCACAAGGCTCTCTGCAACTTTAGAACGGTGAGTAACCATTTGCCTGTGTGAAGTACAAAGGCCCTAAGACAGGACTTCATCTTCATACCGTGCACTGAAAGTCAATGCCTTGTGTTACTGCTACAGTCCCCAGTAGCATTACTTTGCATTAGAAGACAGCCACCTGCTGAATGCTCCCCTACAATGCCAGGGATTGCTGGACTGCGCTGTGGGTCTATTATCTCTAGTAATGCCAGCTTCTACAAGTTTTGCCTTTCTTGGTGAGCCATAAGTACCTTCTGAACTGTGCAAGGACTGTGTATCATTGCTATATCAAGTCCCAAGTATTCATATTGTCAAGCTCTTTGGGTTGTGAATTCAATACCTGAATCTATTGAAATAACTGTATATTCCTGCTTTTATAAAGTGATAGTGAGTAGTGTTGAGAGAACTTGTGTTATAAGTTCGGCGTCTAAAGTTCGGGTTCGGGTTATTGAAGAATCGCGTTATGGATTCTGCTACCACGGACCATAAGTTAAGGCGATTCTTCGATAACCCGAACTTTATACGCCGAACTTGAAACACAAGTTCGCTCAACTCTAATAGTGAACGGTGCTTCTCTGTGCACTGAGCTTAGCAATCCAGTTTGAACCAGGCTCATTGCAACAAATATTCTGCTCCCTAGCTCAGCCTGCTTTTAAAACACTTCCGTCACAGGGATCTCAAGTCTCCCGGACGTTCAGGGAGTCTCCCGCTATTAGATACCGGCTCCCTGACACCCACATGTCAAACAATATATCCCGGAAAAGGTTTACTCGCAGTAAACCTTCCCGGCAACCTGTAGCAGTGTCCCCTTCTCGGCGCGTGCGCACAGTGCAAGAAGAAGCCGATGCCAGCAGTCCGCAACGGCGCATCAGGCTGAGCCTGTGCGCACGCGCGGGATCTCAAAGCGGGAGGGAGAGAGAGGCGGCACTGAGGAGTAGAAGGCGGCGCTGGGCACGAACGGCGATGCGTGCGGCCGGGCACCATGCATCCACAGACCTCCCCTGCTTGGGCACCTTAATTTAATGATTGACAGGTTAGTAAAACTATCCGCAGAATAAAGCCACAAATAGCTTTTATAAGGCCACCTTATAAATCAGAATGCTGCCCTGGACATGAGCAGATGTTTAGCTCACAGGGCTTATAGGTGGTGACAGAATCCCTTTAATCATATACATAAATATGATAATTTGGGGCAGGGTAATGAGCCCAGTCCTCCACACCACAGAGCAAAGTGTGCAGATACTGCATATGTTTGGAAAATGTAATAAAAAGTTTGTGAAAGAAAAAAAAAAAGAAAACCTCCCTGAAATGAGAAGTGCACCTCCCTGAAATGAGTTTTTGCAGGTTGGGATGCCATCAGAACTGAGCTTTGGCAGATTTCCAACAAAACATCAAAACTACAGCACTTGTCATTATGTCTGACAGAGATCACACTTATGAGTTACCTGCACTTAATCAAGATAAAGCAGACACCTTGCTTCATTCGGCTCGTCCGGTTGGAGCCCCTCATCCATCCTTGAAGGCAAGGGAAGCTTATGAAGCAAGTAAGGAAGAAACATCTAGTAACCTGACTGCATTATGGAAGAAAACTTTAAGTTGTATAAAAGCCACTAATGAAACTAGCAACAATTCTGAGCAATTGAACACTGCTCTCTCAAGGGTTAAGAAGTAGTGCTGAGCGAACTTCTGTTTTAAGTTCGGCGTCTAAAGTTCGGCTTCCGGTTAGCGGAGAATCCCGATATGGATTCCGAATTCCGTTGTGGTCCGTGGTAGCGGAATCAATAATCGGCCATTATTGATTCCGCTACCACGGACCACAACGGAATTCGGAATCCATATCGGGATTCTCCGCTAACCGGAAGCCGAACTTTAGACGCCGAACTTAAAACAGAAGTTCGCTCAACACTATTAAGAAGGCATTTGAGAATTCTAAAAGACTTTCTGAAAAGTACTATTCCCTTTTGTCACATCCATATAGAGGAAGCTTCACTAGAATTAAAGGACTTTACTTCTACTGACCGGCAGAGGCATAGCACATATCTTGAAGCAAAGTCTCAGATAGAGAGTAGATTAGCACAGCTACATGAAACTACATCCTGTATATCTGCTTCTTCCAGACACTCAGGAAAGTCATCTAGACCTGCCCTCTCATATCATAAACATCGGCATGCGCAGGGGGTGTGCCGGGTGTGCCTGGGCACACCCTAATAGTCACCTCCGTGCTCACTACCCCCTGCTGATTCCCCTGTTATTCTGGCTGCCGCCGCCCGCCGCACTGTAAATTAATTTACAATACCTGGCTGTGGGCGGGCGGCGGCTAGTATTCACATAGGGGGTGGAGTCCTGGACCCAGCGGAGGCAGAGAGGGAGCCGAACGGTGCGTGCTGTGCGGCGCAGGCTGAGTTGACGTCACGTCACGCTGCATCTGTGTGTACCTAGCGCTCCTGCAAGTTGGTGAGTAGGGGTGAGGGCTGAGGGCATATAAAAAAATAAGTATGTACCTTTGTAACCCCCTGTCCCACAGTGCTACGCCTCCTCTGCTGTCCCCTGTATTACCCTGATACCCATCAGTTATATAATATATCTGAGGGGTATCAGGGTATATTATACAGGGGGTAATATAACTAGGGGTATCAGGGTACATGAGGGGTAATATAACTGAAGAGGGCTAGGCTACTATCAGACATTATACAGGGGTAATATAACTTATCTTACCCCTCACCCCTGTATTATGTCCCTGATAGCCCTCCTCACTTATATTACCCCTGTATAATGTACACTGATAGCTCTCCTCAGTTATATTACCCCTGTATAATGTACCCTGATACCCCTCAGTCATATAATATAACTGAGGGGTATCAGGTTAAATTATACAGGGTCGGGGTAATATGACTAAGGGGTATCAGTGTACATTATTATACAGGGTAATATAACTAAGGGGTATCAGGGGACATTATTATACAGGGGTAATATAACTGAGGAGGGCTATCAGGGGATATTATACAGGGGTAATATAACTTATATTACCCCTGTATAATGTCCTTGATAGCCCTCCTCAGTTATATTACCCCTGTATAATGTACCCTGATACTCCTTGGTTATATTACCCCCTGTATAATTTACCCTGATACCCCTCAGTTATATTACCCCCTGTATAATATTTCCTGATAGCCCTCCTCAGTCATATGTAATCCACAGGTCCCCCATAACAGTGTGTCACCCACAGATGCCCCCATAACAGTGTGTCATCCACAGATGCCCCCATAACAGTGTGTCATCCACAGATGCCCCCATAACAGTGTGTCATCCACAGATGCCCCCATAACAGTGTGTCATCCACAGATCCCCCATAACACTTTGTCATCCACAGATCCCCCATAACAGTGTGTCATCCACAGATGCCCCCATAACAGTGTGTCATCCACAGATGCCCCCATAACAGTGTGTCATCCACAGATCCCCCATAACACTGTGTCATCCACAGATCCCCCATAACAGTGCACCTGCGCACGGAGGAGAGACTGAAAGCAGGGCAAGATCCGCGGAAGCAAGCAGAGGACGGCACAGCAGACCACTGAATAGCTTCTTTTGTAAGTAAATTCTTTTATTATAGTACTGAAACTGCTTTAAACTCTAAAGAAAAGTTTTGGAAAGTGTTTATCTCTTTCTCAGGTCTGAAGCAATACCGAGGAAGAAAGGAAAACTCTTGAAAGCTTGTCTTTTAAGTATCAGGATTGCACAATAAAAAGGTATCCCTGCATACCTCAATACTCTCGTATTTTGTAATCTTATTTATATATACTTATTTTGTTTTTTTCAGTAGTATGATTAAGTGGTGAAAATTATTAATGCCCCCCCATTTTTGACTGTGGTATCTTAGGTGTCCCCCCTATATATTGTTCCTAGGCGCAGAGGCGGAGTCATGCCAACGCTAGGGTGAGGCCCGGCCTGTGTGTGTATGTATATAATATATATATATATATACATACACACGTGTGCGGGCGTGTGTGTTTGTGCTTTAGGGTGCACACCCTAATGCAATAGGCTGCGCACGCCTATGATCATAAATCTTCTTCTAAGTCATTGCAGTCCTGCTCTGTAAGGTCAACATTGAGCGACCAGATACTCAAAGCTTGCCAAAAGGTTGCAGTAGCCCAGGTTCAAGCCGCCTGCTCTGAAAGAGAAGCAGCCTTAAAGGCAGAAGCTAAATGCAAGGAAGCAGAAGCTAAACACATTCAAGCAAGAATACAAGCAGAAACAGAGGCTCAGCTAGAAATCCTTCAGATGAATAGAGAAAAGGAAGTAGCCTTAGCGGAATCATCTGTCTTGGAACAAGCCCTAATGGAAGAAGAAGGAGCATCTCTGTTTCAGCTTGGCTGCTTGTCAAGACCCGGTTGAAAGGACCCTACAGTTTGTCTTAACCCAGAACCACGACGATACAGTCCCACCTACAGTTAGAGATTCTTCTTATAATCATCCAGCAAGTCAATCAGAAGGAAACATGTTGCCAAAGCAAGCTGGTCAACTAGACACACCTACCAACACTCCACAACTACAGTATGCCACAAAATCAAGTGTACCGACTTATCCAGCTCATGTGACACCACAACCCTATGTGAATAGAGATTACAAGGGCACAGCAGAAGACTACGGAATGGACTCTATACCTCCTGTGATACAGCTCTCTTCAACTTCAAATGCACAGAGATCTTCAGACGCCAGACCCTTACCTGGATTGAACCCATCTGCAATACCTTTCTCTCCACCTACCAGCCAGCATCAGATACCAACCATGATCCAAGATGGTGCACCATCAGTATCACCTGTGGCTGTAAAAACCGAAAGCATTGACATTGCAGAGTTCAGCAAGTATATGATTCGATGAGAGTTAATTACTACTGGACTGTCTAGATTCGATGACCGACCTGAGAACTATAGGAGTTGGAGATCTACATTTAAGGTGGTAACCAAGAACTTGGACATTGAACCTCAAGCAGAACTTGACTTACTAATAAAGTGGTTGGGGCGTCAATCTTCAGAACAAGTAAAGAGACTTAAATCCGTTTACATTTATAACTTTGAAGCAGGCCTTGATGCTGCATGGGAACGTCTGGAACAAGACTATGGGAGCCCCGAAGTCATTGAATCGGCCTTATTCCAGAGACTAAAAGACTTTCCTAAGATCTCTGTTAAGGACAATCATAAGCTTAGAGAGTTAGGTAACCTTCTTCATGAACTTGAAGTTGCTAAGTCAGATCCTAGTTTGCCAGGTCTTAGTTATTTAGACACTGCTCAGGGCGTAAATCCTATTGTAGGAAAGTTGCCTAGTCATCTTCAGGGAAAGTGGACTAGCGTAGGATCAAAGTATAAGTATGAACATCATGTTTCCTTCCCGCCCTTTTCTTATTTTGCAGAGTTTGTGAGGAAGATTGCAAGATCTAAGAATGACCCAAGCTTCATGTATCCAGATACAACTACCCTTCCTTTAACTACTTCAGGGGGTATTGCCACCAACAGTAAATTCAAGGACTTAAGGCATCCTATTGCCATGAGGAAGACCGCAATCACATCCAACGTCTTGTCTACAGACATTAAATTACAAGGTACCAAGGCAAGCAATCTTGATCAACAGTGTCCTATTAATAATGCGCCACATTCTCTCTCCAAATGTTGTGCATTTAAGGGCAAGCCTATCGAAGAACGCAAGACATTTCTCAAAGAACATAATATCTGTTTCAAGTGTTGCGCATCCTCCGATCATTTAGCTAAAGACTGTAAGATCGCCATCAGATGTTCCCTGTGTAACAGTGCCAAGCACGTGGATGCTCTTCATTTAGACCTGTTCAAAAGGAAACCTTCACCCGGTAGCAACACCAAGACTATATCAGATGATGGCGGGGAGAGTACTGAGCAATATACCAACCCCGTAACCACAAGGTGCACAGAGGTGTGTGGAGAAGGGCTTCATAGCAAGTCTTTCAGCAAGATATGCCTCGTAAGAGTTTTTCCTGAAGGATATCCACAAAATCCCATAAAAATGTATGCCATACTTGACGATCAGAGCAATCGCTCATTGGCAAGTACAGAATTCTTTGACTTATTCAATATTCATGGAGAGACCTGGTCCTATACCTTGGAGACATGCGCAGGAAAGGTCAATACTTCTGGAAGAAGAGCCCATGGCTTCATAGTGGCATCAGACTATGAAAACATAGAGTTTCCTCTTCAAACTCTAATAGAATGTGATCAACTACTGAACAACAGAGAAGAAATCCCCACGCCTGAGGTTGCATGTAGTGTTGAGCGAACAGTTCGAGCATAGTTCGGGTCCGTACCGAATTTTGGGGTGTTCGTGACACGGACCCGAACCCGAACTTTTTCGTAAAAGTTCGGGTTCGGGTTCGTCGTTCGGCATGTATTTTGGCGCATTTTGAAAGGCTGCAAAGCAGCCAATCAACATGCATCATACTACTTGCCCTAAGATGCCATCGCAGCCATGCCTACTATTGGCAAGGCTGTGATTGGCCAAGTGCAGCATGTGACTCAGCCTCTTTATAAGCTTGTGCGCACGTCGGGACGTGCTCACTCCCGATGTGAATAGAACAGGGATAGACGCAGCTGATGCTAGGGCGAGAATAGGCAGGGATAATTGAATAACTGGAAGCAAATTTCTCTCCTCCACCTGTGATTCATCTGAACAACTGCAGCTGAGCTGCTTTTTTGATAGGGATTGGCTATTTTTAGAGTGGCCAGAGTGATTTTTCCATCCACATGTACCTGGGCTGACCGCCGGCCGCCATTTTGCGACTTGTAGTGCTGCAGCAGAAGCTGCCACAGTGTGCATTCCAAAGCTCCAAACAAGTCAGACATCTACACCTGGGATTCAGACCAATAGCGATTTAGCAGCACAGTCCAAGGCTATTTTTTTTAAAGGTTGTGCAGACCATTTTGTGGCACATGTTACTGGGCTGATAGGCGGCGGCCATCTTGGGACTAGTGCTGCAGCACAATCTCTCCCAACGTCCATTAATCACTTGTAATAGTGGTCTGTGCCATAGAAATCCTACATCAGGGACTTGGGTGTGCTTGTGTCACCCCTACTAATACCAGTCCACCTGTAATCCATACAGTGAAAAGCCATAAAGTATTCCAGTGAGGGAATTTTTTTTTTATTTAAAAAAGGCCAAGTTAGTTTATCTGGCGTTCAATATACTAGATACAGTTAGGCCTGCGTTTCAAACATCTGGAATTAGCAAACTAATGTGCTGGGGTTGGGAAAACATATATGTACCCATACTAGAATCTGTCAAAGAAAGCGGTACTCACATATAACAGTCATTCCATCTGTAATCCATACAGTCAAAAGACTGAAAGTATTCCAGTGAGGGAATTTTTTTTTTTATTTAAAAAAGGCCAAGTTAGTTTATCTGGCGTTCAATATACTAGATACAGTTAGGCCTGCGTTTCATACATCTGGAATTAGCAAACTAATGTGCTGGGGTTGGGAAAACATATATGTACCCATACTAGAATCTGTCAAAGAAAGCGGTACTCACATATAACAGTCATTCCATCTGTAATCCATACAGTCAAAAGACTGAAAGTATTCCAGTGAGGGGATTTTGCTTATAAAAAATAATATATTTCATTGTGGTGCGAGTTGAATCGCAACAATGAAGAAAAATACTATTAAGGGACGAGGACGCGGTCGTGGTGGTGTCCGTGGAGCCTCTGTTGCTGGTAGAGGACGTGGCCGTTCGGCCCCAGGCGCACACAGTAGGGAACGAACTCCCTCAACTAGCCGGCAGAATGTACCGCA
Organism: Bufo bufo; assembly: GCF_905171765.1. NCBI lineage: Eukaryota > Metazoa > Chordata > Amphibia > Anura > Bufonidae > Bufo > Bufo bufo. Next base: position 801,807,737 of record NC_053389.1, read on the forward strand.
ATATCTCGTGGGGCCCAATGACGCTCTTAGGATGGTAAGGCCTGAGCAGGTACAGGCATTAATCGATTGGGTGGCCGACAGTGCTTCCAGCACGTTCACCACATGGTCTTCCACCCAGTCTTCTGCGGAAAGCGCACAGGTGGCACCTGAAAACCAAGCCCATCAGTCTGTCACATCACCCCCAAGCATATCAGGGAAACGGTCTGAGCCACAAGTTATGCAGCAGTCTCTTCTTCTGTTTGAAGACTCTGCTTCCAGGGTTTCCCAGGGGCGTCCACCTAGCCCTTCCCCAGTGGAGGAAGACATACCATGCACTGACGCACAACCACTTATGTCTCCAGATGAAGAGGACATGGGAATACCACCACAGCAGAGTCACCGACTCTCTGATGATGACGAAACACAGGTGCCCACTGCCGCGTCTTTTTGCAGTGTGCAGACTGAACAGGAGGAGGTCAGGGAGGGAGACTGGGTGGAAGACGATGCAGAGGACGATGAGGTCTTAGACCCCACATGGACTGAAGGTCGTGGCGATGACTTTCACAGTTCAGAGGAAGAGGTAGTGGTGAGACCGAGACAACAGCGAAGCCAAAGAGGGAGCAGGGGGCCAAAGCAGACGAGCCACCGCCCCCAGAGTTCGCCTGCTACTGGACATCGCCAACAGGGACCCAGCCCCACAAAGGCAGCTTCAAAGAGTTCCCTGGCATGGCACTTCTTTAAACAATGTCCTACCGACAAGACCCGAGTGACTTGCACGCTCTGCCATCAGAGCCTGAGGCGAGGCATTAACGTTCTGAACCTCAGCACAACCTGCATGACCAGGCATCTACATGCAAAGCATGAACTGCAGTGGGGTACACACCTTAAAAACCAGGCACTCGCTGAGGCTCCCCCTGCTCCCTCTACCGCTGCTGCCTCGGCTTCCGCCTCGAGAGGAATGTTGCCACCTGCCGAGCAGCAAACAGAGGATGTGCCACCGACACCACCACCACCGCCACCGTCAACTAGCGTCTCCACTATATCACACAGCAGCGTTCAGCTCTCAATATCTCAAACCTTAGAGAGGAAGCGCAAATTCCCCCCGAGTCACCCTCGAGCCCTTGGCCTGAACGCCAGCATTTCTAAACTGCTGGCCTTTGAAATGCTGTCATTCCGGCTGGTGGACACAGACAGCTTCAAACAGCTGATGGCCATGGCTGTCCCGCAGTATGTGGTTCCCAGCCGCCACTACTTCTCCAAGACAGCCGTGCCTTCCCTGCACATGCAAGTGTCCGATAAAATCAAGTGTGCACTGCGCAACGCCATTTGTGGCAAGGTCCACCTAACCACAGATACGTGGACCAGTAAGCACGGCCAGGGACGCTATATCTCACTAACTGCACACTGGATGAATGTAGTGGCGGCTGGGCCCCCGGCGGACAGTTCCTTGGCGCACGTCCTTCCGCCCCCTAGGATCGCAGGGCATCATTCTCTGCCTCCTGTAGCCTCCTCCTCCTACTCGGCTTCCTCCTCCACTGCTTCCACCAGCTCATCCGGTCAGCCACACACCTTCACCACCAACTTCAGCACAGCCCGGGGTAAACGTCAGCAGGCCATTCTGAAACTCATATGTTTGGGGGACAGGCCCCACAGCGCAAAGGAGTTGTGGCGGGGTATTGAACAACAGACCGACGAGTGGTTTCTGCCGGTGGGCCTCAAGCCAGGCCTGGTGGTATGCGATAATGGGCGAAATCTCGTGGCAGCTCTGGGACTAGCCGGTTTGACGCACATCCCTTGCCTGGCGCATGTGCTGAACTTGGTGGTGCAGAGGTTCATTCACCACTACCCCAACATGTCAGAGCTGCTGCATAAAGTGCGGGCCGTCTGTGCGCGCTTCCGCCGTTCACATCCTGCCGCTGCTCGCCTGTCTGCGCTACAGCGGAACTTCGGCCTTCCCGCTCACCGCCTCATATGCGACGTGCCCACCCGGTGGAACTCCACCTTGCACATGCTGGAGAGACTGTGCGAGCAGCAGCAGGCCATAGTGGAGTTTCAGCTGCAGCACGCTCGCGTCAGTCGTACTGCCGAACAGCACCACTTCACCACCAATGATTGGGCCTCCATGCGAGACCTGTGTGCCCTGCTGCGCTGTTTCGAGTACTCCACCAACATGGCCAGTGGCGATGACACTGTTATCAGCGTTACAATACCACTTCTATGTCTCCTTGAGAAAACACTTAGGGCAATGATGTTAGAGGAGGTGGCCCAGGTGGAGGAGGAGGAGGAGGATGAGGGCTCGTTTCTAACACTTTCGGGCCAGTCTGTTCGAAGTGGCTCAGAGGGAGGTTTGCTTAAGCAGCAGAGGACAGGTTCACAAGTCGCCAGCCAAGGCACTGTACTGGAGGACGAGGAGGAGGTGGAGGGGGACGAGGATGACGCAAGTTCACAGCGGGGTGGCAGCCCAGGCCCATCACTGGTGCGTGGCTGGGGGGATACGGTGGACGATGACGATACGCCTCCCACAGAGGACAGCTTGTCCTTACCCATGGGTAGCCTGGCCCACATGAGCGAATATATGCTCCAATGCCTGCGCAACGACAGCAGAGTTGCCCACGTTTTAACGTGTGCAGACTACTGGGTGGCCACCCTGCTGGATCCCCGGTATAAAGACAATGTGCCCACTTTAATTCCTGAACTGGAGCGCGACCGTAAGATGCGCGAGTACAAGCGCACGCTGATAGAGGCGCTCTTGAGAGCATTCCCACATGTCACAGGGGAACAGGTGGAAGGTGAAGGCAGAGGAGTGGCAAGAGGTCGCCAACGCAGCTGTGTCACGGCCAGCTCATCTGAGGGCAGGGTTAGCATGGCAGAAATGTGGAAAAGTTTTGTCTCCACGCCACAGCTATCTGCACCGACACCTGATACGGAACGTGTTAGCAGGAGGCAGCATTTCACTAACATGGTTGAACAGTATGTCTGCACACCCCTCCACATCCTGACGGATGGTTCGGCCCCATTCAACTACTGGGTTTCGAAATTGTCCACGTGGCCAGAGTTAGCATGTTATGCCTTGGAGGTGCTTTCCTGCCCGGCGGCCAGCGTTTTATCTGAACGCGTATTCAGCACGGCAGGGGGCGTCATTACTGACAAGCGCAGCCGCCTGTCCACAGCCAACGTGGACAAGCTGACCTTCATAAAGATGAACCAGGCATGGATCCCACAGGACCTGTCCCTCCCTTGTGCAGAGTAGTCCTTATTAACTGCCTAAAACATGTCTTGTTGTGCTACGGGCCACTTCTTTATTTGATACAAATTTTATGAAACCCACAGTTGAATGAAACTCTTCTCTGTCTGGGCGCCGGGGCCTAACCAGATGAAAGTGGCCGGTTAAACTAACGGGTGACATGAAGCCATAACCTCTGCCATGCTACCTCTGTCTTCTGTCTGGGTGCTGAGGCCTAAGTCAAATAAAGCGGTCTTCTGCTGTGCTGGGGGATATGAAGCTAATCTCTGACCTCTCTCCTCTGTCTGGGTCCAAAGGCCTAAATCACTGAAAGAGGCCTTCTCCTGTGGTGTGTGATATGATGCCAGAATATGTGCTGTGGGGCCTCTCTCCTCTTCCTGGGTGCAGGGGTCAAATAAACTAAATTGTGGCCTACTCCTGTGGTGGTTGATATGATGCCTGATTCTCTGATGTGGAACCTCTCTCCTCTGTTTGGGTGAAGGGGTCAAAGTAACTAAATGGTGGCTTCTCCTGTGGTGGCTGATATGATGCCAGAATATGTGCTGTGGTGCCTCTCTCCTCTTCCTGGGTGCAGGGGTCAAAGTAACTAAATGGTGGCTTCTCCTGTGGTGGCTGATATGATGCCAGAATATGTGCTGTGGGGCCTCTCTCCTCTTCCTGGGTGCAGGGGTCAAAGTAACTCAATGGTGGCTTCTCCTGTGGTGGCTGATATGATGCCAGAATATGTGCTGTGGTGCCTCTCTCCTCTGTCTGGGTCCAAAGGCCTAAATCACTGAAAGAGGCCTTCTCCTGTGGTGTGTGATATGATGCCTGAATATGTGCTGTGGTGCCTATCTCCTCTTCCTGGGTGCGGGGGTCAAAGTAACTCAATGGTGGCTTCTCCTGTGGTGGCTGATATGATGCCAGAATATGTGCTGTGGTGCCTCTCTCCTCTTCCTGGGTGCGGGGGTCAAAGTAACTCAATGGTGGCTTCTCCTGTGGTGGCTGATATGATGCCAGAATATGTGCTGTGGGGCCTCTCTCCTCTTCCTGGGTGCAGGGGTCAAAGTAACTCAATGGTGGCTTCTCCTGTGGTGGTTAGTATGATGCCAGAATATGTGCTGTGGGGCCTCTCTCCTCTTCCTGGGTGCAGGCCTGCAGGGGTCAAAGTAACTCAATGGTGGCTTCTCCTGTGGTGGCTGATATGATGCCAGAATATGTGCTGTGGTGCCTCTCTCCTCTTCCTGGGTGCGGGGGTCAAAGTAACTCAATGGTGGCTTCTCCTGTGGTGGCTGATATGATGCCAGAATATGTGCTGTGGGGCCTCTCTCCTCTTCCTGGGTGCAGGGGTCAAAGTAACTCAATGGTGGCTTCTCCTGTGGTGGTTAGTATGATGCCAGAATATGTGCTGTGGGGCCTCTCTCCTCTTCCTGGGTGCAGGGGTCAAAGTAACTCAATGGTGGCTTCTCCTGTGGTGGTTGATATGATGCCAGAATATGTGCTGTGGGGCCTCTCTCCTCTTCCTGGGTGCAGGGGTCAAAGTAACTCAATGGTGGCTTCTCCTGTGGTGGCTGATATGATGCCAGAATATGTGCTGTGGTGCCTCTCTCCTCTGTCTGGGTCCAAAGGCCTAAATCACTGAAAGAGGCCTTCTCCTGTGGTGTGTGATATGATGCCTGAATATGTGCTGTGGTGCCTCTCTCCTCTTCCTGGGTGCGGGGGTCAAAGTAAATCAATGGTGGCTTCTCCTGTGGTGGCTGATATGATGCCAGAATATGTGCTGTGGTGCCTCTCTCCTCTTCCTGGGTGCGGGGGTCAAAGTAACTCAATGGTGGCTTCTCCTGTGGTGGCTGATATGATGCCAGAATATGTGCTGTGGGGCCTCTCTCCTCTTCCTGGGTGCAGGGGTCAAAGTAACTCAATGGTGGCTTCTCCTGTGGTGGTTAGTATGATGCCAGAATATGTGCTGTGGGGCCTCTCTCCTCTTCCTGGGTGCAGGGGTCAAAGTAACTCAATGGTGGCTTCTCCTGTGGTGGCTGATATGATGCCAGAATATGTGCTGTGGTGCCTCTCTCCTCTTCCTGGGTGCGGGGGTCAAAGTAACTCAATGGTGGCTTCTCCTGTGGTGGCTGATATGATGCCAGAATATGTGCTGTGGGGCCTCTCTCCTCTTCCTGGGTGCAGGGGTCAAAGTAACTCAATGGTGGCTTCTCCTGTGCTGATTGATATAAAGCTGATGGTTGTGCCATCTGACATGGTTGCCAGGGTCTGATTCAATGGGGACCTACTCCTGTGGTGGGTGATCTAAATGCCTGATTCTCTGCTGTGAAACCTCTCTCCTCCGTCTGGGTGTAGGGGTCAAAGTCTTTCAAAGTCGCCTTCTCCTGTGCTGATTGATATGAAGCTGATGGTTGTGCCATCTGACATGGTTGCCGGGGTCCCATTAAATTGTGGCCTACTCCTGTGGTGGTTGATATGATGCCTGATTCTCTGATGTGGAACCTCTCTCCTCTGTTTGGGTGAAGGGGTCAAAGTAACTAAATGGTGGCTTCTCCTGTGGTGGCTGATATGATGCCAGAATATGTGCTGTGGGGCCTCTCTCCTCTTCCTGGGTGCAGGGGTCAAAGTAACTCAATGGTGGCTTCTCCTGTGGTGGCTGATATGATGCCAGAATATGTGCTGTGGTGCCTCTCTCCTCTTCCTGGGTGCAGGGGTCAAAGTAACTAAATGGTGGCTTCTCCTGTGGTGGTTGATATGATGCCTGATTCTCTGCTGTGAAACCTCTCTCCTCCATCTGGGTGTAGGGGTCAAAGTCTTTCAAAGTCGCCTTCTCCTGTGCTGATTGATATAAAGCTGATGGTTGTGTTATCTGACATGGTTGCCAGGGTCTGATTCAATGGGGGCCTACTCCTGTGGTGGGTGATCTAAATGCCTGATTCTCTGCTGTGAAACCTCTCTCCTCCGTCTGGGTGTAGGGGTCAAAGTCTTTCAAAGTCGCCTTCTCCTGTGCTGATTGATATGAAGCTGATGGTTGTGCCATCTGACATGGTTGCCGGGGTCCCATTAAATTGGGGCCTACTCCTGTGGTGGGTGATCTAAATGCCTGATTCTCTGCTTTGAAACCTCTCTCCTCCGTCCGGGTGTAGGGGTCAAAGCCTGTCAAAGTCGCCTTCTCCTGTGCTGATTGATATAAAGCTTATGCTTGTGCCATCTGACATGGTTGCCGGGGTCTGATTCAATGGTGGCCTACTCCTGTGGTGGGTGATCTAAATGCCTGATTCTCTGCTGTGTAACCTCTCTCCTCCGTCTAGGTGTAGGGGTCAAAGTAACTAAATGGTGGCCTACTCCTGTGGTGGGTGATATGATGCCTGGTTCTCTGCTGTGGGACCTCTCTCCTTTGTCTGGGTGCTGTGGTCAAAATAATAGTAAGTGACCTTCTCCATTGGTGGGTGACTTGAAGCCTGATTCTGTGCTATGGGACCTCACTCCAATTAATATTGTTTAATTTTTATTTATTTTATGTTAACGCATCATTTCCCTATCTACATTTGTTTGCAGGGGATTTAACTACATTTTGCTGCCTTTTGCAGCCCTCTAGCCCTTTCCGGGTGTGTTTTACAGCCTTTTTAGTGCCCAAAAGTTCGGGTCCCCATTAACTTCTATGGGGTTCGGGTTCGGGATGAAGTTCGGGTCGAGTTCGGATCCCGAACCCGAACATTTTTCGAAAGTTCGGCCGAACTCGTCGAACCCGAACATCCAGGTGTTCGCTCAACTCTAGTTGCATGTCATCACCCTCATTTGAGCCACATTGTTAACTACAGTCGTGGCCAAAAGTTTTGAGAATGACACAAATATTAGTTTTCACAAAGTTTGCTGCTAAACTGCTTTTAGATCTTTGTTTCAGTTTCTGTGATGTAGTGAAATATAATTACACGCACTTCATATGTTTCAAAGGCTTTTATCGACAATTACATGACATTTATGCAAAGAGTCAGTATTTGCAGTGTTGACCCTACTTTTTCAGGACCTCTGCAATTCGACTGGGCATGCTCTCAATCAACTTCTGGGCCAATTCCTGACTGATAGCAACCCATTCTTTCATAATCGCTTCTTGGAGTTTGTCAGAATTAGTGGGTTTTTGTTTGTCCACCCGCCTCTTGAGGATTGACCACAAGTTCTCAATGGGATTAAGATCTGGGGAGTTTCCAGGCCATGGACCCAAAATGTAAACGTTTTGGTCCCCGAGCCACTTAGTTATCACTTTTGCCTTATGGCACGGTGCTCCATCGTGCTGGAAAATGCATTGTTCTTCACCAAACTGTTGTTGGATTGTTGAAAGAAGTTGCTATTGGAGGGTGTTTTGGTACCATTCTTTATTCATGGCTGTGTTTTTGGGCAAAATTGTGAGTGAGCCCACTCCCTTGGATGAGAAGCAACACCACACATGAATGGTCTTAGGATGCTTTACTGTTGGCATGACACAGGACTGATGGTAGCGCTCACATTTTCTTCTCCGGACAAGCCTTTTTCCAGATGCCCCAAACAACCGGAAAGAGGCTTCATCGGAGAATATGACTTTGCCCCAGTCCTCAGCAGTCCATTCACCAAACTTTCTGCAGAAGATCAATCTGTACCTGATGGCTTCTTTGCTGCCCTTCTTGACACCAGGCCATCTTCCAAAAGTCTTCGCCTCACTGTGCGTGCAGATGCGCTCACACCTGCCTGCTGCCATTCCTGAGCAAGCTCTGCACTGGTGGCACTCCGATCCCGCAGCTGAATCCTCTTTAGGAGACGATGCTGGCGCTTGCTGGACTTTCTTGGAGACCCTGAAGCCTTCTTAACAAGAATTGAACCTCTTTCCTTGAAGTTCTTGATGCTCCTATAAATTGTTGATTGAGGTACAATCTTAGTAGCCACAATATCCTTGCCTGTGAAGCCATTTTTATGCAACGCAATGATGGCTGCACGCGTTTCTTTGCAGGTCACCATGGTTAACAATGGAAGAACAATGATTTCAAGCATCACCCTCCTTTTAACAAGTCTGCCATTTTAACCCAATCAGCCTGACATAATGATCTCCAGCCTTGTGCTCGTCAACATTCTCACCTGAGTTAACAAGACGATTACAGAAATGATCTCAGCAGGTCCTTTAATGACAGCAATGAAATGCAGTGGAAAGTTTTTTTTGGGATTAAGTTAATTTTCATGGCAAAGAAGGACTATGCAATTCATCTGATCACTCTTCATAACATTCTGGAGTATATGCAAATTGCTATTATAAAAACTTAAGCAGCAACTTTTCCAATTTCCAATATTTATGTAATTCTCAAAACTTTTGGCCACGACTGTACATTCCACCACTTAACAAGGATGCAAAGATCTTGATTCTTTTAGGGAGAGACATTCCTAGAGTTCATAAAATAAGAGAGTTATGTAACGGTTCAGATGATGCTCCTCATGCCCAGAAACTTGATCTTGGATGGGTGATAATAGGAGAAGTCTGTTTAGATCCATCTCACAAGCACTTGGATGTAGCTTCCTACAAAACTAATGTGGAGGGATCATGTACCTATCGATCGATGAAATGTCCATTGCACTATCACGTGAAGGAAAGACTTTATTTCAAATCTGAAGTTCCATATCAAGCACTCCAAGGTATTACCAGCAAGCTCACTTCTCACAAGGACCTTAGTGATTCAGTGTACCAGACGACTTGTGATGACAACAAGATTGCCCCTTCGGTCGAAGACAAGGAGTTCATCAAGATTATGAATGAAGAGTAGAGTTGAGCGAACCCGAACTGTAAAGTTCGGGTTCATACCGAACTTTAGGATTTTCGGCACCCGGACCCGAACATTTACGTAAAAGTTTGGGTTCAGGTTCGGTGTTCGGCGATTTTTATGGCGCTTTTTAAAAGGCTGCACAGCAGCCAATCAACAAGCATCATACTACTTGCCCCAAAAGGCCATCACAGCCATGCCTACTATTGGTATGGCTGTGATTGGCCAACTGCAGCTTGTGACCCAGCCTCTATTTAAGCTGGAGTCACGTAGCGCCGCCCGTCACTCTGCTCGGATTAGTGTAGGGAGAGGCTGCAGCTGCTGTGAAGGAGAGATCAGGGAGAAATCTTATCAAGAACTGTTTTTTGAACTCAGCGAACTACAGCAAAAGTGTTTTGTGGGTGCAGTGCACAATTTTTTTAAGCCTGCCCTGAGCCAACTACTGCTGAAAACGAACTTTTTTTTCTTCAGTTAGTCAATATCAATACATGATCGGCAGCCATTTTATGCAACGATAGTGCACCAGCACAGGCTATCTGCATGTCTGCAAGTCCAGAAATTCAGCTTTTTGCTTACTAGGGTTAAAAAAATACATCTGTTAAATATAGTGCACATCTGGGATTACACGTGCATAAGTGACTGTCACATTTAGGCCATAAATACTGCTTTGGCATACTGGGGTCTAAAAAGCCTCTGATATACTGCACATCTGGGATTACACGTGCATAAGTGACTGTCACATTTAGGCCAGAAATATGGCTTTTTGGTTACTGGGGTGAAAAAACCCTCTAATATACTGCACATCTGGGATTACACATGCATAAGTGACTGTCACATTTAGGCCAGAAATATGGCTTTTTGGTTACTGGGGTGAAAAAAACCCTCTAATATACTGCACATCTGGGATTAGACAAGCATAAGTGACTGTCACATTTAGGCCAGAAATACGACTTTGGCATACTGGGGGGAAAAAAGCCTCTAATATACTGCACATCTGGGATTACACATGCATAAGTGACTGTAACATTTAGGCCAGAAATACGGCTTTTTGGTTACTGGTGTGAAAAAACACTATAATATACTGCACATCTGGGATTAGACAAACATAAGTGACTGTCACATTTAGGCCAGAAATATGGCTTTTTGGTTACTGGGGTTAAAAAAGCCTCTGATATACTGCACATCTAGGATTAGACGTGCATAAGTGACTGTCACATTTAGGCCAGAAATACGGCTTTTTGGTTACTGGGGTGAAAAAAGCCTCCAATGTATTGCACATCTGGGATTACACGTGAATAAGTGACTGTCACATTTAGGCCATAAATACGCCTTTGGCATACTGGGGTGAAAAAAGCCTCTGATATTCTGCATATCTGGGATTACACATGCATAAGTGACTGTCACATTTAGGCCATAAATACGGCTTTGGCATACTGGGGTTAAAAAAGCCTCTGATATACTGCACATCTAGGATTAGACGTGTATAAGTGACTGTCACATTTAGGCCAGAAATACGGCTTTTTGGTTACTGGGGTGAAAAAACCCTCTAATATACTGCACATCTGGGATTAGACAAGAATAAGTGACTGTCACATTCAGGCCAGAAATACAGCTTTTTGGTTACTAGGGTGAAAAAACCCTCTAATATACTGCACATCTGGGAATAGACATGCATAAGTGACTGTCATATTTAGGCCACAAATAAGGCTTATAGGATACTGTGGTAAAAAAAACCCTCTGATATAGTGCACATCTGTGATTACACGTGCATAGGTGACTGTCACATTTAGGCCACAAATAAGGCTTTTAGGATACTGTGGTGAAAAATCCCTCTGATATACTGCACATCTGTGATTACACGTGCATAGGTGACTGTCACATTTAGGCCACAAATAAGGCTTTTAGGATACTGTGGTGAAAAAAAAACCTTTTTTTCATATACTGCACATCTGTGATTACACTTGCATAGGTGACGGTCACATTTAGGCCACAAATACCGTTGTCATATAGAGTTTAAAAAAATAATAATTGAGTGCAATACCCTACATCAGGGTTTTTATTGGCGGTTAATTATTTTTAACAGACTTAACCACTTTTTACTTTGCTTTGTGAACGCTAACTATGAGGCAAACATCTAATAAGGGACGTGGTCAAGGTCGTGGTGGTGGTGTTGGTGGAGCCTCTGGTGCAGGGAGAGGACGTGGTCGTTCTGCCACATCTACACATCCTACTGAACCTAGTACCTCAGGTCCCAGTAGCCGCCAGAATCGACAGCGATATTTGGTCGGGCCTAATGCCGTTCTAAGGATGGTAAGGCCTGAGCAAGTACAGGCGCTAGTCAATTGGGTGGCCGACAGTGGATCCAGCATGTTCACATTATCTCCCACCCAGTCTTCTGCAGAAAGCGCACAGGTGGTGCCTGAAACCCATGCCCATCAGTCTGTCACATCACCCCCGTGCATATCGGGGAACCTGTCTGAGCCTCAAGAAATCTCTAATGCTGTTTGAAGACTCTGCTGGCAGGGTTTCCCAAGGGCATCCACCTAGCCCTTCCCCAGTGGTGGAAGACATAGAATGCACTGACGCACAACTACTTATGTTTCCTGATGAGGACATGGGAATACCACCTCAGCACGTCTCTGATGATGACGAAACACAGGTGCCAACTGCTGCGTCTTTCTGCAGTGTGCAGACCGAAAAGGAGGTCAGGGAGGAAGACTAAGTGGAAGACGATGCAGGGGACGATGAGATCCTAGACCCCACATGGAATGAAGGTCGTGCCACTAACTTTCAGAGTTCGGAGGAAAAGGCAGTGGTGAGACCGAGCCAACAACGAAGCAAAAGCGGGAGCAGGGTGCAAAAGCAGAGCAGTCGTCGCCAAAACAGTTTGCCTGCTACTGGCCACCGTCAACAGGGACCGAGCACACCAAAGGCAGCTTCAAGGTGTTCCCTGGCATGGCACTTCTTCACACAATGTGCTGATGACAAGACCCGAGTGATTTGCACGGTGTGCCATCAGAGCCTGAAGCGAGGCACAACCTGCATGACCAGGCTACATGCGAGACACGGGCTGCAGTGGAGTAAGCACCCAGCAAAACCAAGAAAGGGCTCAGGCCCCTCCTGCTCCCTCTTCTGCTGCTGCCTCGGCCTCTTCCTCCGCCTCTGGAGGAACGTTGGCACCTGCCGCCCAGAAAACAGAGGATGTGCCACCAACAACCCCAACTTTATCACCAAGCATCTCCACCAGCGTTCAGCTCTCCATCTCACAAACCTTTGAGAGAAAGCGTAAATTCCTACCTAGCCACCCTCGATCCCTGGCCCTGAATGCCAGCATTTCTAAACTACTGGCCTCTGAAATGCTGTCATTCAGGCTGGTGGAAACGGACAGCTTCAAAGAGCTCATGTCGCTGGCTGTCCCACAGTACGTCGTTTCCAGCTGCCACTACTTCTCCAGGAGAGCCGTGCCCTCCCTGCACAACCAAGTATCGGATAAAATCAAGTGTGCACTGCGCAACTCCATCTGTGGCAAGGTCCACCTAACCAAATATACGTGGACCAGTAAGCACGGCCAGGGACGCTATATCTCCCTAACTGCACACTGGGTAAATGTAGTGGCGGCTGGGCCCCAGGCGGAGAGCTGTTTGGCGCACGTCCTTCTGCCGCCAAGGATCGCAGGGCATCATTCTTTGCCTCTTATTGCCTCCTCTTCCTACTCGACTTCTACTACCTCCTCATCCGGTCAGCGACAGACCTTCACCACCAACTTCAGCACAGTCAGGGGTAAACGTCAGCAGGCCGTTCTGAAACTGATGTGTTTGGGGGACAGGCCCCACACCGCGCAGGAGTTGTGGCGGGGTATAGAACAACAGACCGACGAGTGGTTGCTGCCAGTGAGTCTCAAGCCCGGCCTGGTGGTGTGCGATAATGGGCGAAATCTCGTTGCAGCTCTGGGACTAGCCGGTTTGACGCACATCCCTTGCCTGGCGCATGTGCTGAATTTGGTGGTGCAGAAATTCATTCACAACTACCCCAACATGTCTGAGCTGCTGCATAAAGTGCGGGCCGTCTGTTCGCGCTACTGGCGTTCACATCCTGCCGCTGCTCGCCTGTCTGCTCTACAGCGTTACTTTGGCCTTACCGCTCACCGCTTCATATGCGACGTGCCCACCAGGTGGAACTCCACCTTGCACATGCTGGAGAAACTGTCCGAGCAGCAGAAGGCCATAGTGGAGTTTCAGCTGCAGCACGCACGGGTGATTCGCACTGCGGAACAGCACCACTTCACCACCAATGACTGGGCCTCTATGCAAGACCTGTTGAGCTGTTTCGAGTACTCCACCAACATGGCCAGTGGCGATGACGCCGTTATCAGTGAAACAATACCACTTCTATGTCTCCTTGAGAACACACTTAGGGCGATGATTGAAGAGGATGTGGCCCAGGACGAGGAGGAGGAAGAGGGGTCGTCTCTAACACTTTCAGGCTAGTCTTTTAGAAGTAACTCAGATAGAGGATTTTTGCAACAGCAGAGGCCAGGTACAAATCCTGGAGGACGAGGAGGAGGAGGATGAGGATGAGAAGGAGGATGGGGATGAAGCATGTTCACAGCGGGGTGGCATCCAACGCAGCTCGGGCCCATCACTGGTGCGTGGCTGGGGGGATACGGAGGACACAGACGATACACCTCCCACAGAGGACAGCTTGTCTTTACCTCTGGGCAGCCTGGCACACATGAGCCACTACATGCTGCAGTGCCTGCGCAACGACTGCAGAGTTGCCCACATTTTAACGTGTGCTGACTACTGGGTGGCCACCCTGCTGGATCCCCATTACAAAGACACTGTGCCGTCCTTAATTCCATCACTGGAGCGTGATCGGAAGATGCGTGACTACAGGCGCAAGATGGTCGACGCGCTCCTGAGAGCATTCCCGACTGACGCCGGGGGACAAGTGAAAGCACAAGGCGAAGGCAGGGGAGGAGGAAGAGGTCGCCAACGCAGCTGTGTCCGCGCCAGCACCTCAGAAGGCAGGGTTAGCATGGCCGACATGTGGAAAATCTTTGTCACCTCGCCGCAACAACCTGCCCCAACTGCTGATATGGAGCGTGTTAGCAGGAGGCAGCATTTGAACATCATGGTGGAACAGTACCTATGCACACGACTACACGTACTGACTGATGGTTATGCCCCATTCAACTTCTGGGTCCACAAATTATCCACATGGCCAGAGCTTGCCCTGTATGATTTGGAGGTGCTGGCCTGCCCTGCAGCCAGTGTACTCTGTGAACGTGTATTTAGCACGGCAGGAGGCGTCATTACAGACAGATGCAGCCGCCTGTCCACAGTCAACGTGGACGAGCTCACGTTCATTAAAATGAACCAGGCTTGGATTCCACAAGACTTGTCTGTACCTTGTGCAGAATAGACATTTATACCACCATCAACCATCCATTCTTGTACTCAAGTCAAGTGCAATGATTCTTTGTTTTCTTTTTTTTTTATTTGTCCCAATATTTTGGGGGCTACCTACCCCAATAAAAAAAACAAAAAAAAACATTGTTGGCTACCTCCTCCTCCTCCATTGCTGCCTCCACCTACAACACCACATTCACCGCCTCCTCAACCTCCGACTCCATATCCACCTCCTTCTCTGAGTTGCAGGTTAATCATTTGTAATTTTTAGTTATTTTATTTCATGTAAAGTTATTTCCCTATCCACATTTGTTTGCAGAGCTGTTGCCATGCTCTTAAGCACATTTTACTGCCTTTTACATTCCTCTAGCCTTTTCAAGGACTATTTTAGAGCCATTTTAATTTAAAAAAAGTGCCAATTTTAGTGCCCTAAATTGAAAAAAAATATTATTTTCAATTGTCGGGTGACATTTTACCATTTTTGCCGTATACAAACCCCTGCTGTGCTTGGGTGACAGGGGCCTAAATCTCTCAAAATCCTCTGTTGTATTGCTGGGTGACAAGAACACCCTTTTGCCGTAAATGAACCCCTGCTGTGCCTGGGTGACAGGGGCCTAAATCTCTTAAAATCCTCTGTTGTATTGCTGGGTGACAAGAACTCCCTTTTGCCGTGAATGATCCCCTGTTGTGCCTGGGTGACAGGGGCCTAAATCTCTCAAAATCCTCTGTTCTATTGCTGGGTGACCAGAACCTCCTTTTGCCGTGAATGAACCCCTGCTGTGCCTGGGTGACAGGGGCCTAAATCTCTCTAAATCGTCTGTTCTATTGCTGGGTGACATGAACCCCCTTTTGCCGTAAATGAACCCCTGCTGTGCCTGGGTGACAGGGGCCTAAATCTCTCAAAATCCTCTGTTGTATTACTGGGTTCACCAACGCAGCTGGGGCACCACCAGCACCTGAGAAGGCAGAGTTAGCATGGCCAAAATGTGGAAAAGCTTTGTCAGCCTTGGAGGTGCTGACCTACCCTGCAGCCAGTGTATAGTGTTAACGTGTGTTTATCATGGCAGAGAGCATTATCACAGGCCGCAGCCAATGTGGACAAGCTTACGTTTATTAAAATGAGCCAGGCATGGATCCTTTTTTTTCAAGTTCGGCCGAACCTGCCGAACCCGAACATCCAGGTGTCCACTCAACTCTAATGAAGAGTTCTTCAAGGACAACTCCAACAGTTGGGTAGCTCCATTACCCTTCCGAATACCAAGGCTTACTCTCCCTAACAATTGAGAACAAGCTTTAGCCAGATTTGCTGCACTTAAAAGAACTCTCTGTAGCAAACTTGAGATTCAAGAGCACTTTCTAGCATTCATGCAGAAGATTCTAGATAACCACCATGCTGAGCATGCGCCAGACCTTAAGGAAGGTGAAGAATGCTGGTACCTTCCATCCTTTGGAGTCTACCATCCTTGCAAAACAGGGCGAATCAGAATCGTCTTTGACTCAAGCGTTCAGTTCAAGAGAACCTCTTTAAACAACGTTCTTCTAACTGGTCCAAATCTAACGAACTGCCTTGTAGGAGTGTTGATGCGGTTTAGGAAGTAACTCATTGCAGTGACTGCTGACATCCAACAGATGTTCCACTGCTTCATAGTTAAAGAAGACCACAGAAATTATCTCAGATTCTTGTGGCACCGTAACAATGATATTAATGATCGGGTGATAGATTATCGCATGAGAGTCCATGTCTTTGGCAATAGTCCTTCTCCTGCCATGGCAACTTATGGACTGAGAAGAACAGCGCAGGAAGGTGAAAGGGAATTCGGATCTGACACCAGGCAATTCATTGAGAGAGATTTATATGTAGATGATGGCCTGAAATCCTTCTTAACACCTGAAGAAGCAGTCAATCTGATAAAAAGAACTCAACAGCTCCTGTTAACTGCTAACTTAAGGCTTCATAAGATCGCATCTAATAGCAGTGAAGTAATGAGGGCTTTCAATACAGAAGATCATGCTAAGGATTTGAAGTATTTGGACTTTGGAGTAGATGCCCTACCAACGCAAAGGAATCTCGTTCTTTTCTGGAATGTAACTTCAGACACATTCACCTTTCAGGTCTCTGACGCCAATAAGCCATTCACCAGACGAAGAGTCCTGTCAACTGTTAATAGCCTTTATGATCCCCTAGGCTTCGTGACTCCAGTTACCGTCCAAGGGAGATCTATACTTCGCCAGCTTACTGAGAGGGATGCCCCTCTGCCAGTAGACCTACTGCCTAAATGGGAGAAATTGAGAAACTCCATGAAGGTACTGGAAGAACTTAATATCCCATGCTGCCATTCATCCACTTCAATTTCAAGAAATCTGAGGAAAGAGATTCACATCTTTTGTGATGCATCTACCGAGGCGATAGCGGCTGTGGCTTATCTCAAGATCATAGATCCCTCTGGAAGATCCCATGTCGGTTTTCTACTAGGAAGGGCCAAGATAGCTCCAAACCTGCTCACACTACTCCAAGATTAGAATTGTGTGGCGAAACCCTAGCTTTAGAAGTTGCAGAATTCCTACAAAATGAAATGGACACTGAAATTGATCAGGTTAAGTACTACACTGACAGCAAGGTCGTACTTGGCTACATATGCAACAGTGTAAGGAGGTTCTATGTGTATGTGGCTAACAGGGTAGAACGAATAAGGAAAATCAGTAGACCTGAACAATGGAACTATGTCCTGACTGGTTTGAATCCCGCAGACATTGCTACGAGGTCAGTGCCAGCAGTTGTCCTCCAACGGACCAGTCTTCTACAAACTCAGAAGAAGATATTGATTTCCACCTGGTGGATCTAGATACTGATCCCGAAATCCGCTCCGAAGTAATAACATTGAATTCCAACATCTGCTCAAGAAGAAACTTGGAGGTGAGACGTTTTGAACGTTTCTCTTCTTGGAAAAGATTGGTGAAGACTATAGCAAGATTGAGTCATATTGCACAGACTTTCCACAAGTCTAATCAGACATCGTCTTGTCATGGATGGCACACCTGCAAGGAGTCACCCAATGCATTAGAGTATGAGAAGGCAGAGTTATTCGTCATACGTCGTGTGCAAGAAGAAGTCTTTGCAGAAGAGACTAAGTGCCTGAGAGGCAACAGACCAGTCTCAAAGGGTAGCCCACTATTCACACTAAACCCAGTAATCGACAATGAGGGCATGCTTCGAGTCGGTGGACGGCTGAATAAGTCAAACCTGCTAAGAAGAGAACAGAACCCCTTGATAGTACCAAGAAGCCACCATTTGGCAACCTTGATTATCTGGCATTACCATGAGAGAGTCAGACATCAAGGAAGACACTACACAGAAGGTGCAATCAGAGTTGCAGGGTTCTGGATAGTTGGAGTGAAAAGACAAATAGCCGCGATCATTCACAACTGTGTCAAATGTCAGAAGTTAAGAGGTAGACAGCAGTATCAACAGATGGCTGACCTACCCGCAGACAGACTGAGTGAAGATACACCCTTTGCATATGTCAGAATCGATATATTTGGACCATGGACAGTAACGGCTAGAAGAACCCGTGGTGGTCAAGTCAACAGCAAAAGATGGGCTGTAATGTTCACTTGCTTAAGTGTAAGAGCTGTACATATCAAAATAATCGAGTCAATGGACACTTCGAGTTTTATCAATGCTCTAAGGAGATTTCTTGCTCTAAGAGGTCCCGTAAAGATGTTGAGATCGGATTGTGGAACTAAATTAATTGGTGCTTGTAGAGAGTTACAGATAGACCGACAACAAGTTGGAAATTATTTGAGTGATCAAGGCTGCATGTGGAAATTCAACCCACCACACTCTTCACACATGGGCAGAGCATGGGAACGCATGATTGGGATGGCAAGGCGCATACTGGATTCAATGTTGCTTGATGTGAGTTCTTCACGCCTTACCCATGAGGTGCTCACCACATTCCTTGCTGAGGTTGCAAGAATAATCAACTCAAGACCGTTGACCGCCATATCTACAGACCCAGAATTTCTGACCATCTTAACTCCAGTTGCATTATTGAGCCGGAAGATTGGACAGATTCCAGCACCAAAGAGTATCTTTGATGAAAATGACATATATAAACGTCAGTGGAGATTCGCTCAATACCTTGCAGATTGTTTCTGGGACAGATGGAGTAAGGAATACCTCACACTTCTCCAAGGATGTAAAAAGTGGCAAACCCAGAAGCCTAACTTAAAGGAAGGGGACCTGGTCCTGCTAAAAGACCAGCAAACACACCGGATCCAGTGGCCAGTTGGACTTATTACAAAGGCCATTGAAAGTGATGATGGAAGAGTTTGAAGTGTGGAAGTCAAGATCGTTAAGGACGGGGACACAAAAACCTTCCTAAGACCAGTCACCAAGACAGTCCTAATTATGCCTGCTTCCAAAAATTCTGATCCAGCGTTATGTGAGGGAGTCACTCACCTATAATATAGCTAGCTTATAGACTTGAGAAGGCTAGATAGCATTTTACTGTATGCAAGTTAATAGTAAGTTAAAAGGAAAATAATTGTGTAGTGGTATCTCACGATACCAGGCGGGGAGTGTGCTGCCACGCAGCTTTTACTGTCTAACAGTTGTTATTACATGTTATGTTACTTTATTATTTGGTATCATCCTGACACCCCTGCTGTTTCTGGCTAGTTGGTTGCTCCCACCCTCCATTTCCTGCTGTAACTCCATTTTGTATAGTTGTTATGAAGTGACTGCAGAGTGTGGGAGCTGTGTAACTTCATTGGAAATTTACCTATGAAAAAGCCTCTATGTTTATACCCTTGCTACTTTGAAGCATAAAGAAGCATTGGAAAACACTTCTGGAGTCTTTATTCATTCAGTAAACTATAGGTCAGTAAGCCTGACATCAATAGTGGGGAAATTAACGGAAACCATACTTAAGGAGAGGATTGTGGAACATCTAAAATCCCATGGATTGAAAGATGAAAAACAGCATGGATTTACTTCAGGGAGATCATGTCAAACTAATCTTATTGATTTTTATGATTGGGTGACTAAAATAATAGATGGAGGAGGTGCAGTAGACATCGCTTATCTAGACTTCACTAAGGCTTTTGATACTGTCCCACACAGAAGGCTTATCAATAAATTGCAGTCTTTGGGCTTGGACTCCCATATTGTTGAATGGATTAGGCAGTGGCTGAGGGACAGGCAACAGAGGGTTGTAGTCAATGGAGTATATTCAGACCAAGGTCTTGTTTCCAGTGGGGTACCTCAGGGATCTGTTCTGGGACCCATATTGTTTAATATCTTTATCAGCGAAATTGCAGAAGGCCTCGATGGTAAGGTGTGTCTTTTTGCTGATGACACAAAGATTTGTAACAGGGTTGATGTTCCTGGATGGATACACCAAATGGAAAAGGATTTAGGAAAACTAGAGGAATGGTTAAAAAATCTGGCAACTAAAATTTTATGTTGATAAGTGCAAGATAATGCACCTGGGGCGTAAAAACCCAAGAGCAGAATATAAAATCAGTGATACAGTCCTAACCTCAGTATCTGAGGAAAGGGATTTAGGGGTCATTATTTCAGAAGACTTAAAGGTAGGCAGACAATGTCATAGAGCAGCAGGAAATGCTAGCAGAATGCTTGGGTGTATAGGGAGAGGCATTACCAGTAGAAAGAGGGAGGTGCTCATGCCGCTCTACAGAGCACTAGTGAGACCTCATTTGGAGTATTGTGCTCAGTACTGGAGACCATATCTCCAGAAGGATATTGATACTTTGGAGAGAGTTCAGAGAAAAGCTACTAAACTGGTACATGGATTGCAGGATAAAACTTACCAGGAAAGATTAAAGGACCTTAACATGTATAGCTTGGAAGAAAGACGAGACAGAGGGGATATGATAGAAACTTTTAAATACATAAAGGGAATCAACAAGGTAAAAGAGGAGAGAATATTTACAAGAAGAAAAACTACCACAAGAGGACATAGTTTTAAATTAGAGGGGCAAAGGTTTAAAAGTAATATCAGGAAGTAATATATAAATGAACAGGGCACTCAAGGATAACCGTGACCATGTATTGGAAGCAATGATGAGCTTTATTATTAAAATAAATATAGTTAATAAAATAAAATAAAACAATGATCAACAATTTTAAATGCAATGCAATATATTACAGATAATCGACAGATAAAAATATTCGACAGATAAAAAATGTTCGACAGATAAAAAATATTCGATTTGATCAAACCAGCAAAACTTTTCGATAGTCCAATCTAATAAATCTTCGGTCCAAAGATTATGGACATCCGAAAAAACGTATTATCGATAAGTCTATTCGTTTAGTATATCGAGACCACAGTCATATGCTTTACAATTGCTCAATTTATCACGGAAGCGTCCCGCCAAAGCGACGTAGGTAGCGGCAACTCGCTACTAAATAGCTTGCAAGCGAATAGAATCCTTTACCTTTGTGTCGGCCAAAGATTCGTCCGAAATTGTCACAAGAGTCTTCAGATGTACTTACTCCTAGGATATGCCATTTGATGTTTGTAGCAATATTCAATCAGGAGGTTAGAAGGCTCTCTGTTCGGTCTATTCGGTTATGGTCGATATTGGTAAGGTAAGTCTTTCAGTACAAAGATGGGGTGTAGCACCAGACGCGTTTCGGGGTCCAACCCCTTCCTCAGTGGTATGCTTCACCCCATCCAAAGCCCCTCTTTTATACTGAATGTTCCATGTTTAGGTTGGTCCCAATCAAATCGTCACATCCTGTTTGTCGATTAGCTCAGATGTTCTTCATTACAATTCAATCACAGGGAAAAAATGTCATATGAAGAAACTAAAAAGTACTTTTAATGTCTTTAGCAATTGGTCATATTTCTGCAATTTCATCCAGTTATATATTGCAAAATTCTGCATCCATTAGTGCAAAAAACGCATCTAGGCACCCTGCGTTTTTGATGCGGTATCCATGCGTTTTTGGCTTTTTCACTTCTACAAAGGCACAAAATGCTCATCTTTACTCACTAACATAGTAGATTATAAATGAAACACTAAAACAATAAGAAATACCACTAAAAAGTCTTTGTTACCACTGTAAAGGGAATTATATAACAGGATTAAAATCTTACCAAATGGCTACTTATGATAATAAATAAATAGATTAAGATGCACAAATATAATAATATATGTCGATAAAATCTATTATAAAATCTATAAAATCAATATGGATAAAACATGTGTTGCTTCGAGGGATGTATTGTAGTGGTGCCCACTACAATACATCCCTCGAAGCAACACATGTTTTATCCATATTGATTTTATAGATTTTATAATAGATTTGTAGATCTTTGTACTGTATAATAGATTTGTACATCTTTGTACTGAAAGACTTACCTTACCAATATCGACCATAACCGAATAGACCGAACAGAGAGCCTTCTAACCTCCTGATTGAATATTGCTACAAACATCAAATGGCATATCCTAGGAGTAAGTACATCTGAAGACTCTTGTGACAATTTCGGACGAATATTTGGCCGACACAAAGGTAAAGGATTCTATTCGCTTGCAAGCTATTTAGTAGCGAGTTGCCGCTACCTACGTCGCTTTGGCGGGACGCTTCCGTGATAAATTGAGCAATTGTAAAGCATATGACTGTGGTCTCGATATACTAAACGAATAGACTTATCGATAATACGTTTTTTCGGATGTCCATAATCTTTGGACCGAAGATTTATTAGATTGGACTATCGAAAATTTTTGCTGGTTTGATCAAATCGAATATTTTTTATCTGTCGAACATTTTTTATCTGTCGAATATTTTTATCTGTCGATTATCTGTAATATATTGCATTGCATTTAAAATTGTTGATCATTGTTTTATTTTATTTTATTAACTATATTTATTTTAATAATAAAGCTCATCATTGCTTCCAATACATGGTCACGGTTATCCTTGAGTGCCCTGTTCATTTATATATTACATGCCCTTTTGTATTGAGTGAGTGGTCTCAATTTACAGGAGCACCTGGTGTCGTTTAGGTGTTCTGAGTGCGACATCTTCTTTATCTAAATATCAGGAAGTATTACTTTACCGAGAGAGTAGTGGATGCATGGAATAGCCTTCCTGCAGAAGTGGCAGCTGCAAATACAGTGAAGGAGTTTAAGCATGCATGGGATAGGCATAAGGCCATCCTTCATATAAGATAGTGCCAGGGGCAATCCATAGTACTCAGTATATTCGGCAGACTAGATGTGCCAAATGGTTCTTATCTGCCGACACATTCTATGTTTCTATGTTAAGGTGATCATTCAACCTGCTGCACACATTTTTGCAGACTGGGTCTACAAGAAGCTTGTGGCAGGTACAACCGATGCTGAGACAGAACAAATTCATTTTATAGGGATAGTAGGGAATAACTGAAGGCTTCCTGTAAAGCCTCATGCACATGACCAATCAGTTTTTTGCGGTCCGCAAATTGCGGATACACAAAACACGGAAGCCGGCCGTGTGCCTTCCGCAACTTGCGGAACGGAACAGGCGGCCCATTGTAGAAATGCCTATTCTTGTCCGCAAAACGGACAAGAATAGGACATGTTAGATTTTTTTTGCGGGGCCACGGAACGGAGCAACGGATGCGGACAGAACACGGAGTGCTGTCCGCATCTTTTGCGGCCCCATTGAAGTGAATGGGTCCGCACCTGAGCCGCAAAAACTGCGGCTCGGATGTGGACCAGAACAACGGTCGTGTGCATGAGGCCTAAGAGCGAGAGCTCTTGAAACAAACCTTAGTGGTGGCAGTAATGAAGTATTACTGGGAATAGTAATAAATTAGATAAATCAATTGCCAAACCCACACATCACATGAACTCCAGTGAGGGTGATCATGACACACACTAACAAGCTACACACGCTCTAGGCTGCTAGCCAAATATGATAAAGACTATAAGGTAGTCTTCTAAGATGAATCTCCATACTGTATAAACATTCGTGACTGTATATACACCCCCGTTGTGAAATCAAATATAGAAATCATCATTGTCTGTGGTTTGTTGATTCTCTAACGGCCGTTGAACTTATTACATAATTTGGAACCAAGGGCACATAGTTCTTTTTTTTTTTTTATATATATATTTTTATATATATATATATATATATATATATATAAATATTCATAGAAAATCAACGCAGCACTCTTCTTGTAAAAAAACGCAGTGTCTTTATTCACACATGTGACACAAAATAGGCAACGTTTCAATCCCCTTCCGGGATCCTTCTCAAGCCAAGAAGGATCCCGGAAGGGGATTAAAACGTTGCCTATTTTGTGTCACATGTGTGAATAAAGACACTGCGTTTTTTTACAAGAAGAGTGCTACGTTGATTTTCTATGAATATACAAGCCTGTTGTCAAAGACGAGACGCTTGCACCGGATAATCTCTAAAGTGAATTGCTGCCAGTATTCAAATACTATATATATACACTGCGTGCAGAATTATTAGGCAAATGAGTATTTTGACCACATCATCCTCTTTATGCATGTTGTCTTACTCCAAGCTGTATAGACTCGAAAGCCTACTATCAATTAAGCATATTAGGTGATGTGCATCTCTGTAATGAGAAGGGGTGTGGTCTAATGACATCAACACCCTATATTAGGTGTGCATAATTATTAGGCAACTTCCTTTCCTTTGGCAAAATGGGTCAAAAGAAGGACTTGACAGGCTCAGAAAAGTCAAAAATAGTGAGATATCTTGCAGAGGGATGCAACACTCTTAAAATGGCAAAGCTTCTGAAGCGTGATCATCGAACAATCAAGCGTTTCATTCAAAATAGTCAACAGGGTCGCAAGAAGCGTGTGGAAAAACCAAGGCGCAAAATAACTGCCCATGAACTGAGAAAAGTCAAGCGTGCAGCTGCCAAGATGCCACTTGCCACCAGTTTGGCCATATTTCAGAGCTGCAACATCACTGGAGTGCCGAAAAGCACAAGGTGTGCAATACTCAGAGACATGGCCAAGGTAAGAAAGGCTGAAAGACGACCACCACTGAACAAGACACACAAGCTGAAACGTCAAGACTGGGCCAAGAAATATCTCAAGACTGATTTTTCTAAGGTTTTATGGACTGATGAAATGAGAGTGAGTCTTGATGGGCCA
Organism: Bufo bufo; assembly: GCF_905171765.1. NCBI lineage: Eukaryota > Metazoa > Chordata > Amphibia > Anura > Bufonidae > Bufo > Bufo bufo. The sequence goes on from NC_053389.1 coordinate 801,832,288, forward strand.
GATAGATGGGCCCGTGGCTGGATTGGTAAAGGGCAGAGAGCTCCAGTCCGACTCAGACGCCAACAAGGTGGAGGTGGAGTACTGGTTTGGGCTGGTATCATCAAAGATGAGCTTGTGGGGCCTTTTCGGGTTGAGGATGGAGTCAAGCTCAACTCCCAGTCCTACTGCCAGTTTCTGGAAGACACCTTCTTCAAGCAGTGGTACAGGAAGAAGTCTGCATCCTTCAAGAAAAACATGATTTTCATGCAGGACAATGCTCCATCACACGCGTCCAAGTACTCCACAGCGTGGCTGGCAAGAAAGGGTATAAAAGAAGAAAATCTAATGACATGGCCTCCTTGTTCACCTGATCTGAACCCCATTGAGAACCTGTGGTCCATCATCAAATGTGAGATTTACAAGGAGGGAAAACAGTACACCTCTCTGAACAGTGTCTGGGAGGCTGTGGTTGCTGCTGCACGCAATGTTGATGGTGAACAGATCAAAACACTGACAGAATCCATGGATAGCAGGCTTTTGAGTGTCCTTGCAAAGAAAGGTGGCTATATTGGTCACTGATTTGTTTTTGTTTTGTTTTTGAATGTCAGAAATGTATATTTGTGAATGTTGAGATGTTATATTGGTTTCACTGGTAAAAATAAATAATTGAAATGGGTATATATTTGTTTTTTGTTAAGTTGCCTAATAATTATGCACAGTAATAGTCACCTGCACACACAGATATCCCCTTAAAATAGCTAAAACTAAAAACTACTTCCAAAAATATTCAGCTTTGATATTAATGAGTTTTTTGGGTTCATTGAGAACATGGTTGTTGTTCAATAATAAAATTAATCCTCAAAAATACAACTTGCCTAATAATTCTGCACTCCCTGTATATATATATATATAAATATATATTATATGTCAGATAATTTCTCTGACAGTAAATTGGCCTCTCGAGCAGGGATTAGATAAACCAGCATTAACCCATCCGGGACCAGAGAGGAGGACTGCAGAATAAATCTGTAACTTTTTTCTTGCACCTTTCTATTTTGTCTTCCCTGTGAGTCAAAGCCTCCCATCCCGGGTGAGTTGTTTTTGCAGGTAAGGTCTAGTCAAAAGAACTAATTTGGAAACTATGTGCTTTCTGGTGTATGTTTAAGGCTTCGTTCACATCACCGTTCAGCCTGTCCGTTCTCCTGCTCCGTTTAGGAGCAGGAGAACGGAAAGGACGGAGAAGGCACATAACTGAGCCAAACAGAGCCCTTAGGACCCTATAGACTATAATGGAGTCCATTATGTTTCCGCTCAGAAGATGATTTTGAAGCGGAGACAAAAGTCCTGCATGCACAACTTTTGTCTCTGCTCCAAAATAATTTTTTCAGCGGAAACATAATGGACCCCATTATAGACTATAATGGGGTCCTTAGGCTCCGTTTGGCTCAGTTATGTGCCTTCTTCATCCTTTCCATTCTCCTGCTCCTAAATGGAGCAGGAGAACGGAAAGGCTGAATGGTGATGTGAACGAAGCCTAACTCAGTATCTGTTTGTCTAACTCAAATCTCTTCCTCTGTCCCTCCCTGTGCCAATTCTTCTGATCTGGGTGACTTCTGTGTCTATAATGTCCAGTTCAAGAACCTTTTGTAAATTAATTAAGTTTTAGATGTGATGATGGTTAAGACTATCTAACCCATGTTAAGGGGGTTTTCCGAGTTCAGAGCTGAAACGAGACATATCCCCATCTTCACCCCTCCAGCCCCCATGACATGAACATCAGAGCATTTCATGCCCCAATGACCTTCCTTGCCCTGTGCTGGGCAAGGGCTTTTTTGTTTATATTATTACACTGCTAGGCAGAGGCTTCCGCCTAGCAGTGTTCCTGGTGACATCACCAGCTCTGATGGGCGGGCTTTAGAGCTTCCCTAACTGTTTTACAGGTTAGGGCAACGCTAAAGCCTGCCCCTTAGTGCTGGGAATTAGAGATAAGCAAATTTTTCAAAAATTCGATTCGGCCGGTTCACAGAATTTTTTGAAAAAATATGTCTCGATCTGAATTTATTCGCGGTGATAAAGGAAATGTGTCTTGGAAATGGGAGATTTCTATCTGCGTGTTCCGTCTCGTTCCTAGGCTTTCGACTTTGTTTCCTATAGAACTCACTTGTGTATCATCTACACTCACTCCAGTCCTAAGAACACCCCAGCCAGGGGCTACCTACAACCCTGGAAGATACTTATCTCTAAAAATACTTGTAGAGGTGACAAAGCAATGGACATGACATTAAGATACAATTACAACACATTACACAGAAGACACCAGCACACAGCGGCCTCCTGCCCTGCCCTCCCTGGATACTCAGCAAATGTGGTCAGTAACAGGCTGAAAATATCTATAAAGCCTCCTGAGATATTAAACCTATAGACATACACAGAAAGTAGATGTAATCCTGTTCTTGGAGTAAGAGCTGTTCGAAGGAGACAGCAAGAAGGAGAGTCCTTGTGCTCTACATGAAATACATGTTCCCATGTATCAGACCCCTCCATGGACTCCACCCATTAAAGGGGTTGTCTGGGTTCAGAGATGAACCCTGACATATACCCATTTCCACCCAGGCAGCCCCCCTAACTAGATCATCGGAGCAGTTCATGCTCCGATGCTCCCCATTGCCCTGCGCTGAATTGTGCAGGGCAAAGGCATTTTCTGCTCTGAACCCGGACAACCCCTTAAACTACAAAAACAACTTAAAATCTGCTGTCCAAGGGAATTTTGTCTTTCTGCCTTTTACCATTTTTAATAGCTCACAGAATAATAGCAGTATATACTACATCAATTTTCAGTTATGTGGTTGTAGGACTGGGGGTTTGACTCAGAACTATGTTGTCCGGTAACATTTCCTCCTGTTGTCAGATGCTCACTCTACAGTATGTGGGAGGTGGTGGGGGGTGTCACATTTCAGACATACAAACAACATAAAACCAGTAAATGTGAGACCAAAAGGATCTTCTCTCTACCACTATGGAGGGGGTGAAAAAAAAGCTTTTGTGTAGTTGGTGACCAAAAGGGAAAAAAGCATACCGGAAAAATAAAAAAACTGACTTTCTTATATGAGCATGAGAAACATAAAGGGAAAAAAAGATAGTCCCTCAGAACCTTTATAGGATCCTACAAATACAATACATTTTAAGCAAATTTATTTGAGTCATCTTTTTGGGCATGGATGGTTCTGGTTTTCACCACATCTTGTGCTGGATTTCCATAAGAAAGGGATCGTCTGGTGTCTTCATGATGTGCCTGGTCACTTTCTCCAATCATTGGCATTCATGGCTGGTAATAAGAGAATGGCATGCTCTTTGGAGGAGTGCTCCTTAACACCTGCCGTTGTTAATAGCATTTCATCTCTGCTGTAACATGAGGGAAATCCCTCAGGAGATATGACGGTCTCTCCCTGCGGACAGGCTTTGTAAATAAGACTACAACACTTGGCACTTAGTAGGTACATTATAAACCAAGGCTATATGTCTGTCACGGATGATGTTGCAGATAGCTGGAAGTTATGGATAAACATCCGACTGGCTTGATCCCAAACTAAGGAGCATAAAGGTGACCCCTATAAAACTCACCCTGACTGCTAAGCACATACAATGGTCTCAGAGGAAGACAATTGCATGCCCTCGTACCTAGACTGTGTGACACCTGAAAACTCTATAATAGTGAGGGGACACGACCACCGGCTCCTTGCACTTAATACGGAGGGAGTCAGGGTCACCTAGAATCAAGCCAGCACGGAAACACAAAACATGAAAGGACTTATCTGAACAAGCAGCAACAGAAGTCTCTAGCAGTGAACACTTAAAATCCAGGAAGTAGTATAAATCGCAAAGTGAGGCAGTATGGGAGGGAATATAAAGGAAAGAGGATTAGTCTAAATAGGTGACACCTGGGAGAAGGAAATGAGATGACAAAGTGAAACCAAAACAAAGAACATCATGCAAGAGGTAGAAAAGGACGTCTGTCAGACCTTCTCACAAGAGTGGCGGTGACAGTACCCCTCCCTCTACGGGGGTGACTCCCGACACTCAGAACCCACCTTCTCAGGATGAGACCTATGGAAAGCCTTGATGAGACGAGTGGCCTTAATGTCCGCCACTGGGACCCACATCCTCTCCTCAGGACCATAACCCTCCCAATGAACAAGGTATTGGAGAGAACCGCGGATAATGCGAGAATCCACAATCCTAGAGACCTGGAATTCAAGATTACCATCAACCACAATCAAAGGAGGAGGCAAAGAGGAGGGTACAGTGGGTTGGACATAAGGTTTTAATAGGGACCTATGAAAAACATTATGGATCTTCCAAGTCTGAGGAAGATCAAGACGGAAGGCAACGGGATTGATGACGGACAAGATCTTGTAAGGCCCAATAAACCTAGGACCCAACGTCCAGGACGGAACCGTCAGTTTGATATTCTTTGTAGACAACCACACCAGATCACCCACATTCAGGTCCGGACCAGGCACACGTCTCTTATCCGCCACACGCTTATATCTCTCACTCATCCTCTTCAGATTACCCTGAATCTTTTGCCAAATAAATGACAAAGACGAGGAAAATCTCTCCTCATCAGGTAAACCAGAAGACCCCTCTCCAGAGACTGTCCCAAACTGTGGATGAAACCCATATGCACCAAAAAATGGTGACTTATCAGAGGACTCCTGGCGACGGTTATTTAAAGCAAACTCAGAAAGGGACAAAAAAGAATACCAATCCTCCTGATTCTCCGCCACAAAACAGCGGAGATATGTCTCCAGATTCTGATTGACGCGTTCGGTCTGACCATTCGACTGCGGGTGAAAAGCAGAAAAAAAAGACAACTGAATCCCCAAGCGAGAACAGAAGGCCTTCCAGAATCTGGAAACAAATTGCGTGCCCCTATCAGAAACAATGTCTGAAGGAATGCCATGCAATTTAACAATGTGATCAACAAAGGTTTGCGCCAACGTCTTAGCATTGGGTAACCCAGGAAAGAGAATGAAATGCGCCATTTTGCTAAAACGGTCGACTACCACCAGAATCACAGTCTTCCCCGAGGAACGAGGCAGGTTCGTAATGAAATCCATGGACAGATGCGTCCAAGGACGGGAAGGAATGGGTAACGAGAGGAGAGAACCCGATGGCCGTGAATGAGGGACCTTGGCACGAGCGCAGGTCTCGCAGGCTGCCACAAAACCCTCAACCGTCTTACGAAGAGCCGGCCACCAGAATCTCCGAGCAATGAGATCTACTGTGGCTCTACTCCCCGGGTGCCCAGCAAGGACAGTATCGTGGTGCTCCTTAAAAACCTTGTGTCGTAAAGCGAGAGGCACAAACAACCTCCCAGGAGGACAAAGATCAGGAGCCTCTGCCTGGGCTGCCTGAACCTCTGCCTCCAAATCAGGATAAAGAGCAGAGACGACCACCCCTTCAGCCAAAATGGGACCCGGGTCTTCAAAGTTCCCCCCTCCCGGAAAATAAACGTGACAGGGCATCCGCCTTCACATTTTTAACCCCAGGGCGGAACGTGACAACAAAATTAAATCTAGAAAAGAATAAAGACCATCTGGCCTGTCTCAGGTTCAGACGCTTGGCTGATTCCAGGTAGGCCATATTCTTATGGTTTGTAAACACGGTAATAGGGTGTCTGGCTACCTCTAGCCAATGGCGCCATTACTCAAAAGCTAATTTGATGGCCAACAACTCCCTATTTCCCACATCATAATTTCTCTCTGCGGAGGAGAGTTTCCTTGAGAAAAAGGCACACGGTCGCCATTTGGCAGGAGAGGGACCCTGAGATAATACCGCATCCACACCCACCTCAGAAGCGTCCACCTCAACAATAAAAGGTAGAGAGACATCAGGTTGTACCAAATGGGAGCGGAAGCAAAACTCTTTGATACTAGAAAAGGCCTTAAGCACATCTACCGACCAGGAGGAAAAATCTACCCCCTTTTTAGGCATATCAGTGAGTGGCTTAACAACAGAGGAATAATTCAAAATTAACTTTCTGTAATAATTGGCAAAACCCAAAAACCACATCAGCGCCTTCTGATTCTCAGGAAGCTCCCAATCAAGCACAGCGCGGACCTTCTCAGGGTCCATGCAAAAACCAGAAGCGGAGAGAAGAAAACTAAGAAATTGAATCTCCGGAACCGCAAACACACATTTTTCCAGTTTAGCATACAATTTATTCTCCCGCAGAATGAGTAAGACCTGACGTAGGTGGTCCCGATGAGTTTTGAAATCAGGAAAAAAAATCTAAATGTCATCTAGATACACCAGTACAAATTTCCCCATTAAATGATAAAAAATGCTGTTCACAAAATGTTGGAAGACGGCCGGAGCATTCATCAAACCAAAGGGCATAACCAAATTCTCAAAATGACCCTCAGGGGTATTGAAGGCCGTCTTCCATTTGTCCCCTTCCCTAACCCTGGCTAGGTTGTATGCCCCTCTTAAATCCAACTTAGAAAAAACTTTAGCCCCAATAATCTGGTTAAACAGGTCCGGGATCAGAGGAAGCGGATATGGGTCACGAATTGTGATACAGTTCAGCTCCCTGAAATCCAGACAAGGTCTTAAAGAACCATCTTTTTTCTTAACAAAAAAAAAAACAGCGGCAACAGGTGACTTCGACGGTCGGATGTGTCCTTTTCTCAGGCTCTCAGAGATATAAGTACGCATAGCGACTCTTACAGGTTGGGAGAGATTGTATAAACGTGATTTTGACAGCTTGGCGCCTTGGATGAGATTAATAGGGCATTCGTACTCCCGGTGAGGGAGCAACTCCTGGACACCACTCTCGGAAAACACATCCGAAAATTTAGAGAGAAAAGATGGTGCAGTCTTGGTAGAAACCTCTGAAAGAGACGCCGTGAGGCAATTCTCTCTGCAAAAGTCACTCCAACCATTTATTTGCCTTGCTTGCCAATCAATGGTGGGATTATGTTTAGTGAGCCAGGGTAGCCCCAACACTAGAGGAGTAGGTATTCCGCTTAGGACAAAACATGACATATCCTCAACATGAGCATCACCCACAGTCAAACGGATATTGTGAACTATGCCCTTTAACGATTTTTGAGAAAGTGGAGCGGAATCGATAGCAAAAACAGGTATATCCTTTTCCAAACTGCATACCTGGAAACCATGTGTTATAGCAAATTGATTATCAATGAGATTGACAGCTGCTCCACTATCTACAAAAATCTCACAAACAATGTTCTTGCTATCTAGCGCCACCCTGGCAGGTAGGAGAAAACGGGAACTACAAGCAAACGGCAAACCTTCAATTTCCGCATCAACCTTGCCAATAGTAGCAAATGGAAAGTTTTTAGAGAGTTTTTTTTTTCTTTTTGTTTCTTTATTACCCTCAGAAAACTTCCTGAATCTCCTAGAGGGGCAAACATTAGCCAAATGATTTATACCCCCACAACAGAAACAAACCCTCCTCTCAGAGCTGAATCCTCTACTATCAGAGGCAAGCAAACCCAGCTGCATGGCCTCCTGCTCAGAGGGGATTGAGAGAGACTGAGACCCCTGCACACTGAATGAGACCGCCCCACTGTCCTTGGACTGAATATGACAGGAAGGAGTGGTCTCTCCTCTCTCTCTAAGAGGCCTGTCAATACGAACAGCTAGAGACATGGCAGACTCCAACGAGGCAGGTCTCATGAAAAGCAAATGCATCTTTCAATCCCTCCGAAAGACCATGGCAAAATTGACTTAGGAGTGCTGCATCGTTCCAACCAGTATCAGCTGCCCATCTCCGAAATTCAGAACAATATATCTCTGCGGACTGTTTACCCGGGCATAAAAGACGCAGTTTAGATTCAGCCAGAGCAATACGATCATATATCTGCTCCAGGGCTACAAAAAATTCATCCACCGATCGGAGGGGCCGCGCCCCCACCGGCAGCGAAAAGGCCCAAGACTGAGCGTTATCCCTGAGCAGCGAGATGATGACCCTCTGCTCTTCATCACCAGAGGAATGGGTTAGTAGGCGAAAATCGAGTTTGCAAGCCTCTCTAAAGCGAACAAAATTCTCACTACCCCCGGAGAACGTATCCGGAAGCGAGATCTTAGGCTCGGAACAAACTCCATGAACGCAAGCAGAACCGGTCACCTGAAACTGAGAGACAGCTTTACGGAGATCTGCTACCTCCAGTGAAAGACCTTGCATGCGGTCAATCAAGGCTGAAACCGGATCCATGCTTAAGGCCTCATGCACACGGGCGTTTTTTTTCACGGTCCGCAAAAACGGGGTCCGTAGGTCCGTGATCCGTGACCGTTTTTTCATCCGTGGGTCTTCCTTGATTTTTGGAGGATCCACGGACATGAAAAAAAAGTCATTTTGGTGTCCGCCTGGCCGTGCGGAGCCAAACGGATCCGTCCTGAATTACAATGCAAGTCAATGGGGACGGATCCGTTTGACGTTGACACAATATGGTGCCATTTCAAACGGATCCGTCCCCATTGACTTTCAATGTAAAGTCTGGAGTCCCTTTTATACCATCGGATCTGAGTTTTCTCCAATCCGATGGTATATTTTAACTTGAAGCGTCCCCATCACCATGGGAACGCCTCTATGTTAGAATATACTGTCGGATATGAGTTAGATCGTGAAACCTCATTTCCGACAGTATATTCTAACACAGAGGAGTTCCCATGGTTATGGGGACGCTTCTAGTTAGAATATACTACAAACTGTGTACATGACTGCCCCCTGCTGCCTAGCAGCATCCGATCTCTTACAGGGGGCCGTGATCAGCACAATTAACCCCTCAGGTGCCGCACCTGAAGGGGTTAATTGTACTATCATATCCCCCTGTAAGAGATCAGGGCTGCCAGGCAGCAGGGGGCAGACCCCCCCTCCCCAGTTTGAATATCATTGGTGGCCAGTGCGGCCCCCCCCCCCTTTCTCCCTCTATTGTAATAATTCGTTGGTGGCACAGTGTGCGCCCCCCCCTTCCTCCCTCTATTGTAATAAATCGTTGGTGGCACAGTGCGCCCCCCCCCCCTTCCTCCCTCTATTGTAATAAATCGTTGGTGGCACAGTGTGCGGCCTCCCATCTCCCCCCCCCCCCCGATCATTGGTGGCAGCGGGTTACTAGCAATAGTACAATAGTAAAAGATTCATACTTACCTGGGAGCTGCGATGTCTGCTTCCGGCCGGGAGCTCCTCCTACTCGTAAGTGACAGTTCACTTACCAGTAGGTGGAGCTCCCGGCCGGACACGAACATCGCAGCAGCCGGTAAGTATGAATCTTCTACTATTGTACTATTGCTAAGTAACCATGGCAACCAGGACTGTAGTAGCGTCCTGGTTGCCATGGTTACCGATCGGAGCCCCAGCGATTAAACTGGGACTCCGATCGGAACTCCGCTGCCACCAATGATGGGGGGGGGGGAGATGGGAGGCCGCACACTGGCCACCAATGTTGTTAATGCTATAGAGGGAGGGGGGGCCGATGGGGGGCGCACACTGTGCCACCAACGAATTATTACAATAGAGGGAGGGGGGGCCGCACTGGCCACCAACCTATTATTACAATAGAGGGGGGGGGGGGGCCGCCCTGGCCACCAATGATATTCAAACTGGGGAGGGGGGGGAGGGTCTTCCCCCTGCTGCCTGGCAGCCCTGATCTCTTACAGGGGGCCGTGATCAGCACAATTAACCCCTTCAGGTGCCGCACCTGAAGGGGTTAATTGTGCTGATCACGGCCCCCTGTAAGAGATCGGGTGCTGCCAGGCAGCAGGGGGCTGTCTTGTACACAGTTTGTAGTGTATTCTAACTAGAAGCGTCCCCATCACCATGGGAATGCTTCTGTGTTAGAATATACTGTCGGTTCTGAGTTTTCACGAAGTGAAAACTCAGCTTTGAAAAAGCTTTTATGCAGACGGATCTTCGGATCCGTCTGTATAAAAACGAACCTACGGCCACGGATCACGGACACGGATGCCAATCTTGTGTGCATCCGTGTTCTTTCACGGACCCATTGACTTGAATGGGTCCGTGAACCGTTGGCCGTGAAAAAAATAGGACAGGTCATATTTTTTTCACGGCCAGGAAACACGGATCACGGATGCGGCTGCAAAACGGTGCATTTACCGATTTTTCCACGGACCCATTGAAAGTCAATGGGTCCGCGAAAAAAAAGGAAAACGGCACAACGGCCACGGGTGCACACAACGGTCGTGTGCATGAGGCCTAAGACGGTAATGGCGGTATATAATGTCACGGATGATGTTGCAGATAGCTGGAAGTTATGGATAAACATCCGATTGGCTTGATCCCAAACTAAGGAGCATAAAGGTGACCCCTATAAAACCCTAAGAGCTCACCCTGACTGCTAAGCACATACAATGGTCTCAGAGGTAGACGATTGCATGCCCTCGTACCTAGACTGTGTGACACCTGAAAACCCTATAATAGTGAGGGGACATGACCACCGGCTCCCTGCACTTCAGGGTCACCTAGAATCAAGCCAGCACGGAAACACAAAACATGAAAGGACTTATCTGAACAAGCAGCAACAGAAGTCTCTAGCAGTGAACACTTAAAATCCAGGAAGTAGTATAAATCGCAAAGTGAGGCAGTATGGGAGGGAATATAAAGGAAAGAGGATTAGTCTAAATAGGTGACACCTGGGAGAAGGAAATGAGATGACAAAGTGAAACCAAAACAAAGAACATCATGCAAGAGGTAGAAAAGGACGTCTGTCAGACCTTCTCACAAGAGTGGCGGTGACAGTACCCCTCCCTCTACGGGGGTGACTCCCGACACTCAGAACCCACCTTCTCAGGATGAGACCTATGGAAAGCCTTGATGAGACGAGTGGCCTTAATGTCCGCCACTGGGACCCACATCCTCTCCTCAGGACCATAACCCTCCCAATGAACAAGGTATTGGAGAGAACCGCGGATAATGCGAGAATCCACAATCCTAGAGACCTGGAATTCAAGATTACCATCAACCACAATCAAAGGAGGAGGCAAAGAGGAGGGTACAGTGGGTTGGACATAAGGTTTTAATAGGGACCTATGAAAAACATTATGGATCTTCCAAGTCTGAGGAAGATCAAGACGGAAGGCAACGGGATTGATGACGGACAAGATCTTGTAAGGCCCAATAAACTTAGGACCCAACGTCCAGGACGGAACCGTCAGTTTGATATTCTTTGTAGACAACCACACCAGATCACCCACATTCAGGTCCGGACCAGGCACACGTCTCTTATCCGCCACACGCTTATATCTCTCACTCATCCTCTTCAGATTACCCTGAATCTTTTGCCAAATAAATGACAAAGACGAGGAAAATCTCTCCTCATCAGGTAAACCAGAAGACCCCTCTCCAGAGACTGTCCCAAACTGTGGATGAAACCCATATGCACCAAAAAATGGTGACTTATCAGAGGACTCCTGGCGACGGTTATTTAAAGCAAACTCAGAAAGGGACAAAAAAGAATACCAATCCTCCTGATTCTCCGCCACAAAACAGCGGAGATATGTCTCCAGATTCTGATTGACGCGTTCGGTCTGACCATTCGACTGCGGGTGAAAAGCAGAAAAAAAAGACAACTGAATCCCCAAGCGAGAACAGAAGGCCTTCCAGAATCTGGAAACAAATTGCGTGCCCCTATCAGAAACAATGTCTGAAGGAATGCCATGCAATTTAACAATGTGATCAACAAAGGTTTGCGCCAACGTCTTAGCATTGGGTAACCCAGGAAAGAGAATGAAATGCGCCATTTTGCTAAAACGGTCGACTACCACCAGAATCACAGTCTTCCCCGAGGAACGAGGCAGGTTCGTAATGAAATCCATGGACAGATGCGTCCAAGGACGGGAAGGAATGGGTAACGAGAGGAGAGAACCCGATGGCCGTGAATGAGGGACCTTGGCACAAGCGCAGGTCTCGCAGGCTGCCACAAAACCCTCAACCGTCTTACGAAGAGCCGGCCACCAGAATCTCCGAGCAATGAGATCTACTGTGGCTCTACTCCCCGGGTGCCCAGCAAGGACAGTATCGTGGTGCTCCTTAAAAACCTTGTGTCGTAAAGCGAGAGGCACAAACAACCTCCCAGGAGGACAAAGATCAGGAGCCTCTGTCTGGGCTGCCTGAACCTCTGCCTCCAAATCAGGATAAAGAGCAGAGACGACCACCCCTTCAGCCAAAATGGGACCCGGGTCTTCAAAGTTCCCCCCTCCCGGAAAATAAACGTGACAGGGCATCCGCCTTCACATTTTTAACCCCAGGGCGGAACGTGACAACAAAATTAAATCTAGAAAAGAATAAAGACCATCTGGCCTGTCTCAGGTTCAGACGCTTGGCTGATTCCAGGTACAGTAGGCCATATTCTTATGGTTGGTAAACACGGTAATAGGGTGTCTGGCTCCCTCTAGCCAATGGCGCCATTACTCAAAAGCTAATTTGATGGCCAACAACTCCCTATTTCCCACATCATAATTTCTCTCTGCGGAGGAGAGTTTCCTTGAGAAAAAGGCACACGGTCGCCATTTGGCAGGAGAGGGACCCTGAGATAATACCGCATCCACACCCACCTCAGAAGCGTCCACCTCAACAATAAAAGGTAGAGAGACATCAGGTTGTACCAAATAGGAGCGGAAGCAAAACTCTCTTTGATACTAGAAAAGGCCTTAAGCACATCTACCGACCAGGAGGAAAAATCTACCCCCTTTTTAGGCATATCAGTGAGTGGCTTAACAACAGAGGAATAATTCAAAATTAACTTTCTGTAATAATTGGCAAAACCCAAAAACCGCATCAGCGCCTTCTGATTCTCAGGAAGCTCCCAATCAAGCACAGCGCGGACCTTCTCAGGGTCCATGCAAAAACCAGAAGCGGAGAGAAGAAAACTAAGAAATTGAATCTCCGGAACCGCAAACACACATTTTTCCAGTTTAGCATACAATTTATTCTCCCGCAGAATGAGTAAGACCTGACGTAGGTGGTCCCGATTGGTTTTGGAATCAGGAAAAAAAATCTAAATGTCATCTAGGTACACCAGTACAAATTTCCCCATTAAATGATAAAAAATGCTGTTCACAAAATGTTGGAAGACGGCCGGAGCATTCATCAAACCAAAGGGCATAACCAAATTCTTAAAATGACCCTCAGGGGTATTGAAGGCCGTCTTCCATTTGTCCCCTTCCCTAACCCTGGCTAGGTTGTATGCCCCTCTTAAATCCAACTTAGAAAAAACTTTAGCCCCAATAATCTGGTTAAACAGGTCCGGGATCAGAGGAAGCGGATATGGGTCACGAATTGTGATACAGTTCAGCTCCCTGAAATCCAGACAAGGTCTTAAAGAACCATCTTTTTTCTTAACAAAAAAAAAAACAGCGGCAACAGGTGACTTCGACGGTCGGATGTGTCCTTTTCTCAGGCTCTCAGAGATATAAGTACGCATAGCGACTCTTACAGGTTGGGAGAGATTGTATAAACGTGATTTTGACAGCTTGGCGCCTGGGATGAGATTAATAGGGCATTCGTACTCCCGGTGAGGGAGCAACTCCTGGACACCACTCTCGGAAAACACATCCGAAAATTTAGAGTGAAAAGATGGTGCAGTCTTGGTAGAAACCTCTGAAAGAGACGCCGTGAGGCAATTTCCATCTGCAAAAGTCACTCCAACCATTTATTTGCCTTGCTTGCCAATCAATGGTGGGATTATGTTTAGTGAGCCAGGGTAGCCCCAACACTAGAGGAGTAGGTATTCCGCTTAGGACAAAACATGACATATCCTCAACATGAGCATCACCCACAGTCAAACGGATATTGTGAACTATGCCCTTTAACGATTTTTGAGAAAGTGGAGCGGAATCGATAGCAAAAACAGGTATATCCTTTTCCAAACTGCATACCTGGAAACCATGTGTTATAGCAAATTGATTATCAATGAGATTGACAGCTGCTCCACTATCTACAAAAATCTCACAAACAATGTTCTTGCTATCTAGCGCCACCCTGGCAGGTAGGAGAAAACGGGAACTACAAGCAAACGGCAAACCTTCAATTTCCGCATCAACCTTGCCAATAGTAGCAAATGGAAAGTTTTTAGAGAGTTTTTTTTTTCTTTTTGTTTCTTTATTACCCTCAGAAAACTTCCTGAATCTCCTAGAGGGGCAAACATTAGCCAAATGATTTATACCCCCACAACAGAAACAAACCCTCCTCTCAGAGCTGAATCCTCTACTATCAGAGGCAAGCAAACCCAGCTGAATGGCCTCCTGCTCAGAGGGGATTGAGAGAGACTGAGACCCCTGCACACTGAATGAGACCGCCCCACTGTCCTTGGACTGAATATGACAGGAAGGAGTGGTCTCTCCTCTCTCTCTAAGAGGCCTGTCAATACGAACAGCTAGAGACATGGCAGACTCCAACGAGGCAGGTCTCATGAAAAGCAAATGCATCTTTCAATCCCTCCGAAAGACCATGGCAAAATTGACTTAGGAGTGCTGCATCGTTCCAACCAGTATCAGCTGCCCATCTCCGAAATTCAGAACAATATATCTCTGCGGACTGTTTACCCGGGCATAAAAGACGCAGTTTAGATTCAGCCAGAGCAATACGATCATATATCTGCTCCAGGGCTACAAAAAATTCATCCACCGATCGGAGGGGCCGTGCCCCCACCGGCAGCGAAAAGGCCCAAGACTGAGCGTTATCCCTGAGCAGCGAGATGATGACCCTCTGCTCTTCATCACCAGAGGAATGGGTTAGTAGGCGAAAATCGAGTTTGCAAGCCTCTCTAAAGCGAACAAAATTCTCACTACCCCCGGAGAACGTATCCGGAAGCGAGATCTTAGGCTCGGAACAAACTCCATGAACGCAAGCAGAACCGGTCACCTGAAACTGAGAGACAGCTTTACGGAGATCTGCTACCTCCAGTGAAAGACCTTGCATGCGGTCAATCAAGGCTGAAACCGGATCCATGCTTAAGGCCTCATGCACACGGGCGTTTTTTTTCACGGTCCGCAAAAACGGGGTCCGTAGGTCCGTGATCCGTGACCGTTTTTTCATCCGTGGGTCTTCCTTGATTTTTGGAGGATCCACGGACATGAAAAAAAAGTCGTTTTGGTGTCCGCCTGGCCGTGCGGAGCCAAACGGATCCGTCCTGAATTACAATGCAAGTCAATGGGGACGGATCCGTTTGACGTTGACACAATATGGTGCCATTTCAAACGGATCCGTCCCCATTGACTTTCAATGTAAAGTCTGGAGTCCCTTTTATACCATCGGATCTGAGTTTTCTCCAATCCGATGAAATATTTTAACTTGAAGCGTCCCCATCACCATGGGAACGCCTCTATGTTAGAATATACTGTCGGATATGAGTTAGATCGTGAAACCTCATTTCCGACAGTATATTCTAACACAGAGGAGTTCCCATGGTTATGGGGACGCTTCTAGTTAGAATATACTACAAACTGTGTACATGACTGCCCCCTGCTGCCTAGCAGCATCCGATCTCTTACAGGGGGCCGTGATCAGCACAATTAACCCCTCAGGTGCCGCACCTGAAGGGGTTAATTGTACTATCATATCCCCCTGCAAGAGATCAGGGCTGCCAGGCAGCAGGGGGCAGACCCCCCCTCCCCAGTTTGAATATCATTGGTGGCCAGTGCGGCCCCCCCCCCCCTTTCTCCCTCTATTGTAATAATTCGTTGGTGGCACAGTGTGCGCCCCCCCCTTCCTCCCTCTATTGTAATAAATCATTGGTGGCACAGTGTGCCCCCCCCCCCTTCCTCCCTCTATTGTAATAAATCGTTGGTGGCACAGTGTGCGGCCTCCCATCTCCCCCCCCCCCCCCCGATCATTGGTGGCAGCGGGTTACTAGCAATAGTACAATAGTAAAAGATTCATACTTACCTGGGAGCTGCGATGTCTGCTTCCGGCCGGGAGCTCCTCCTACTCGTAAGTGACAGTTCACTTACCAGTAGGTGGAGCTCCCGGCCGGACACGAACATCGCAGCAGCCGGTAAGTATGAATCTTCTACTATTGTACTATTGCTAAGTAACCATGGCAACCAGGACTGTAGTAGCGTCCTGGTTGCCATGGTTACCGATCGGAGCCCCAGCGATTAAACTGGGACTCCGATCGGAACTCCGCTGCCACCAATGATGGGGGGGGGGGAGATGGGAGGCCGCACACTGGCCACCAATGTTGTTAATGCTATAGAGGGAGGGGGGGCCGATGGGGGGCGCACACTGTGCCACCAACGAATTATTACAATAGAGGGAGGGGGGGCCGCACTGGCCACCAACCTATTATTACAATAGAGGGGGGGGGGCCGCACTGGCCACCAATGATATTCAAACTGGGGAGGGGGGGGAAGGTCTGCCCCCTGCTGCCTGGCAGCCCTGATCTCTTACAGGGGGCCGTGATCAGCACAATTAACCCCTTCAGGTGCCGCACCTGAAGGGGTTAATTGTGCTGATCACGGCTCCCTGTAAGAGATCGGGTGCTGCCAGGCAGCAGGGGGCAGTCTTGTACACAGTTTGTAGTGTATTCTAACTAGAAGCGTCCCCATCACCATGGGAATGCTTCTGTGTTAGAATATACTGTCGGTTCTGAGTTTTCACGAAGTGAAAACTCAGCTTTGAAAAAGCTTTTATGCAGACGGATCTTCGGATCCGTCTGTATAAAAACGAACCTACGGCCACGGATCACGGACACGGATGCCAATCTTGTGTTCATCCGTGTTCTTTCACGGACCCATTGACTTGAATGGGTCCGTGAACCGTTGGCCGTGAAAAAAATAGGACAGGTCATATTTTTTTCACGGCCAGGAAACACGGATCACGGATGCGTCTGCAAAACGGTGCATTTTCCGATTTTTCCACGGACCCATTGAAAGTCAATGGGTCCGCGAAAAAAAACGGAAAACGGCAGAACGGCCACGGGTGCACACAACGGTCGTGTGCATGAGGCCTAAGACGGTAATGGCGGTATATAATGTCACGGATGATGTTGCAGATAGCTGGAAGTTATGGATAAACATCCGATTGGCTTGATCCCAAACTAAGGAGCATAAAGGTGACCCCTATAAAACCCTAAGAGCTCACCCTGACTGCTAAGCACATACAATGGTCTCAGAGGTAGACGATTGCATGCCCTCGTACCTAGACTGTGTGACACCTGAAAACCCTATAATAGTGAGGGGACACGACCACCGGCTCCCTGCACTTCAGGGTCACCTAGAATCAAGCCAGCACGGAAACACAAAACATGAAAGGACTTATCTGAACAAGCAGCAACAGAAGTCTCCAGCAGTGAACACTTAAAATCCAGGAAGTAGTATAAACCGCAAAGTGAGGCAGTATGGGAGGGAATATAAAGGAAAGAGGATTAGTCTAAATAGGTGACACCTGGGAGAAGGAAATGAGATGACAAAGTGAAACCAAAACAAAGAACATCATGCAAGAGGTAGAAAAGGACGTCTGTCAGAACTTCTCACAGGAGTGGCGGTGACAATGTCACAGCCCAGAAGGAGTTTCCTCTTCCCCCAGCTGAACCAATGACAGTCGTTATTCCTGCAGTGTCCACTCCACCGACTCCATCGCAGAATCCCCAATAAGAGCTATGCCCCACAATCTACTGGCTGCACCACAGACTTTGTAAGCTCGTACCCAAATCAGATTTTGTACTGTATGCATCCATGAGCGCACCTTCTACATTTTATGGGATATTGATGTCGCTTATGGCCAGCAAAACAAAGCGCTTCAAATAGGCCCTAACTATTTAAAGTACATTTAGATTGTGCCGATGAGCAGACAATTGACGTAAAGGAAGTGGCTGCTCGTTAGGGGAGGTGAAAAGCTCCATTTACATGCAGAGATCACCTCCGCTGTATGAGGACGAGCAATTATTGATGGACAAACATCGGCCGGGACGATTCGCGAACGCGATCGCGCGAATGCGATCAAATGTTAGCAAACTGCAAGTTCGCGGCAGGCCCAATTCACGTTAATGGCAGGCGAACCTGAAAAACCTTTAGCTCATATTTGCAGCCACTAAATACTTACAAGAAGTGCACAAATCGTCCCACAACATGGACAGTGACAAACCAGAGGAGGATCATTGGAAAAAATTCCCACAAAAAAATATGTATTTTAATCAGGGGGCCATTTTTATGCGTCTCAAATTAAAACTGTCAAAAATGTGCCCTGCTGGAGCCTAGAAAAAGTTTATTTTAGGCCACAGAAGTACAGGCCCCAAACATTAGGCATTCACCGGAGAGAAAACATCAAGTGATTATGTGGCTGGAGGTATATTAGACGGTCTTTAGATATCAATTTTACTGCAGGCCAGTGGAGTACAGGCCCCAAAAATTATTTATTCAATGTACAGAAAAGAACAAGCTTTGTCTTCTTCCTATTGTCTGTCGCTAGTAGAGGCCTAAACATGGCAGGCAGGTTTCCCCAGAAGTATCTTGCTAGATGAGCAGCCAATACCGCACTTGCATCAATCTTGACAGGATTCAGCTCCAGGTGTAGAGGAATTGTTTTTTTGGAATGCTTTCTCCATCGCAACACCCTCCATGTTGTTGAATGAACTGAAGACTTGCCGATTTCTTCCTAAGAAATTTTTTTTATGTTATTATTAAATTTATTAAACATTTTATTATTAAATTTATTCCAAATATATTATAAAATTTGGTCTCTCTATGATCAATCTTCAGTGTGGGGGTCCCACACAGGTTCTACACACTTCCAAAATAAAGTGGGGCGAATAGATGACGGATAATCGGGACGCTCCATGATCTTCCCAGGAGCTGCTTTTGGGAGACACGGTTCTATTCTGAGACGTCTGTGTGGGAATCCGAAGACCATCTCCATCTCCGTGCACCACAGGATTTCCTCCTCCTCCTCCTCCTCCTCCTCCTCCTGTGTTAGGAAAAATGTAATTTTTATTATAAAATGTATTAAACATTTAATTAAATAAAAAAAATTATTATTAAATTTATTAAATATAATAAGGATGCCCTCCTTTCCATTCCATGATGACTGGGAATTCCTGACGAAGAGACTAGGCTCTGGTTGGTTTGAATCGTGATTAAATTCGCAACTCTTCCGGGCTCCAAGCAATCTTAAAGCAGAGTTTGTCTTCTTCTCATTGCCTGTCGCTAGTAGAGGCCTAAGCATGACAGGCAGGTTCCCCCAGAATTATCTTGCTGGATGAACAGCTAATAATGCACTTGCATCAATCTTGACAGGATTCAGGTCCAGGTGGAGAGTAATTTTTATTTTTTTAATGCTTTCTCCATCGCAACACCACGTCATTGAATAAACAGAAGACTGGCCGATTATCTCCTGTCTTACGCAACCTTTAATTTTTGTTATTAAATTTATTAACTATTTTAACATTTATTTTATTAAAACAAAACTTGAATGAATTTTTAAGAAAGTATACTCAAATTTGCCAAAACTGGCCTAATAACTCAAGTATGAACTCTGCCTTATAGGTCGATGTTAGTGTCAAGAAGAAGCGCACTCCTTTTACACTTTTGTAAACTGATTCCACATAGATGTCTACAGAACCTTTTCTATTAAACGCTTATACAAGTAGAGCCCCCTGACAGAGTGGAGAGGGTGTCAGCAGTAAGTTTGTGTTGACCTCACTGATTATTTTCCCTTCCTCTGATCCGTCAGAACAATAACCCACAAAAAACGGGTCCTGTCTTTGAAGCATCTGCCTTCACTAAGTAAGCATTTGGTCAGTAATCTAACAGTATTGCTAATCAAGGAGTGGATCTAAAACACAGAAAACACGTGAATTGAATATTTGCATGTCTTCTGTGTTTTGTACCCACTCCTGCTTTTGGCTACCAAATTATAAGCCAATTTTAGTCAGAATAAATTTTTATTGTTTTTTTCTTTATTGGTAAAGAAGACAATTCTTACATACTTATTCAATAGAACAGTAAAAGTAAGTGAAATTTCGCTGTCAACAAGTCATGTGAATAACACTTATTACATGTATTTTGGTTAACTTTGTTTACAATAGGTATCAGTTATATTGTTATTGATCAAGTACGTTAATTTGGTTCAAGAAAAAAAAAATCATGAAAATTAATACATAAAAGAAGAAATAAAATAAAAGACAAAGTAGAAACATTTTAGAAACAATTATTAACAATCCTCTGCTGTAAGTTCGTATTTTTATGTCATATTTGTTGTTTTGACCAGTCCTCGACATCTCATATATATATATATGATTATTATTTTGGGTAGTAAGTCAGCCATGTCCTCCATTTTCTTTCCATAATACCTCTTTTCCCCCTAATCGTTGCATGTGTATGTTCGTTTATGTAGTTTTTAGATACCAGTTCTGTAACGTCACTGACTTTTGGAATTATGTTTGTTTTCCAATGTTTAGCTAATAATGTGCGATAGGTAATGAAAATATGCATTATGGGTGTTTGGACTAATGGATCTATCGCTTCCATTCCCATATTCAGTAAGGCTTGTTCCGGAGTGAGCAAAATATTTTTGCCTGCTATCATGTTGATTAGTTCATGTATGTCCCTTTTTAGTTTTCCTAACTTTGGAAAAGGGTACCACATTGGTTGCAACTCCTCCAACACATATTTCAACATGTATTGTAAAATTTGTGTAGCTTTACTGGTGTATAATACCATCTAGATATTATCTTAAAAAATTGTTCTCTGTGGTTAGTGCAAGTAGTGGCTTTCTTGAACAAGAGCATTGCTTTGCTCCAATGGTGTGCGTTCAAAGGTTTATTCAAGTCTGTTTCCCATTTTTGCTGATATGCTAGTTTATCTTGTGATATATCATTATTTGCTAGATCATATATCGTTTTGGTGATATATCTAATAAATTTGATAAGTTGTGTGGTAAATACATTTCTGAGTTAGGGTACTTCTCCCAGACATTTTTTAAAGCAATATAGGTAGGTTTATCTTTATTAGTTAAATTAAAGCTCTTTTGAAGGTCTTCAAAATCTAGGATCTTATTATCTTTGATTATCTGCTTAAAGGATGAGATGCCCCTGTCCATCCATGAATCAACATTTTTTAGTGCTGTAAAATGTTTGAGGGATGTTAGTTTTACATCATGTTTTACCATATTTGGCAGGTCTCTGTTGGTTTTGAGGTGTAGGTTCCATGCTTCTAGTGTTGCTCTAATTGTGGGTATACATCTTCGGTAAGTCAGTGAATTTGTTGGCATTCACTATAATTGGCCAGTCAGAAGTCTGGAAAAAATCTGATTCTATTTGTGTCCATGATTTTGATTTATCTTTGCCTTTAAGCCAATCTATAGATTGTGCTATAAGGGTAGTGTTGTGATATGCTGCTAGGTTTTTACTAAGGATGTGTGCCATAATTCTGGGTTTTGAGTTTTTCCATATAAAAGTTGAGGCTTGGGTTTGTAACTTCTTTAGAAGAGAACAGGGTAGCGATATTGGTATTGTCCTAAATTTATAGAGGATTTTTGGCAAAATAAGCATTTTGTAGAGTGCTAGTCTACCGAACCAGCTCCACTCTAAATTCGAAAATGCGTTTATTTCTTTCTGTAGTTCGGCAAGTAATTTAGGGTAGTTTTCTCTTATTAGGGTTTGTTTATCTGGAGCTACTTCTACTCCTAGAAAGGTTATGGATTTAGGGTTCCAAATAAAGTTGTAATTTTGTTGTATTGAGGCTATAATGTTTTTATCCAGCCTTATCCCCAATATGTGTGACTTATTTTGATTAACTTTGTGATATGATAGTATCCCAAAATTGTTTAGTTCTTTTTGAACTTCCCTGACAGATTGATTTGGATTTGTTAGTGTTAGAATCATGTCATCTGCGAACATGTTAATTTTGTATGGTCTGCCGGAAATTTTGATGCCTTCAATTTTTTCATTGTTCCTAATGTTTGAGGCCAGGGGTTCTATAGCCAATATAAATAATATCGGCGATAGGGGACATCCCTGCCGGGTTCCATTACTTATGTAAAAGGCATCTGAGAAAATTCCATTGCACTGAACCCTAGCTGATGGTCTAGAGTATAATGAGAAGATAGTTTTGATGAAATTTTCCGGAAAGTCAAGTGTAGTCTATCAAACGCCTTCTCTGCATCTAGAGAGAGGAGCAGAGAAGGCATTTTCTTCATTTTGGCCCAGCAAGCTAAATCTATGACTCTTCTAGACCCGTCATATGGTTGTCTATGTTTAGTAAAGCCCACTTGATCCATTATGTCTTGCATTCTATAGGCTATTAATTTTGCGTATAATTTAATATCTGTGTTTAACAGCGAGATAGGCCTGAGATTTCCAGGGCACGTGGGTTCCTTCCCTGGTTTGGGAAGTGTGATGATGTTTGCCGCCAGCATTTCTGAGGGGAATTCACCGTCTTCTCTGGCTTTGTTAAAAGTTTTAGTTAAGTAAGGAATCAAAACATCACTATATATTTTGTAATACTCCGATGAGAATCCATCAGGCCCCGGAGATCTACCTGGCTTTAATGTCTTGATTGCCGCTGCTATTTCTGAATCTGTAAAGGGCGCATTGAGGGATTCTTTAATGTCTCCATTCACCTTTGGTAGTTTACAGTTGTTTAGATATTGATTGCGTTGTGCTTGAGTGGGATGGGATAATGTGGTCTCATCTTTTAAGTTATATAGTTTATTATAATATTGTGCAATCTGATTAGCAATTTATATCGGATTAGATATCTTCCCATTCGTTGATTCATTGATTAAGTGATTAATCCTGAGTTGGGTTCTAATTGTCTTTGTGTGACTGGCCATTAACTTAGAAGGATTATTGTAGTCTCTATAATATTTCACTTCTGTGTTTTTTGTTATTATTATATGTTTTTTGACCAGAAGTTCATGCAATTTGAGTCTGGTGGATGTAAGGGCTTGTAAGGTGACATATGAGTTATTTGATTTGTGTAGCTTCTCTAGAGAGCTGAGTTTTTTGAGAGTTTCAGTAATATCTTTTTGGTGTGATTTGTTAAATCGGGCTGTCTGCTGAATAATAATCCCTCTAGAAAAGGCTTTATGTGTCCTCCATAGTAATATTGGGTCATCCGTTGAGTCTTAATTAAATCCAAAAAATTCCGTTAGATTATGTCTAATTATTCCCTGCGTTTCTGGGTTAGAGAGGATGAAAGTGTTGTTCTTCAATGATAGGGCATTTTTTTTTGATGAGTTGTTGATTTGATTTCTAGGGTTGTGGGTGCGTGATCTGATCACGTTATGTTGTTTATATTACACGATGATATTTTGTTGAGAGTTCTGGATTTTACAAGGAACATGTCGATCCTTGCGTAACTATTGTGACTTTGCGAATAATGGGTGTAATCTCTCTCTGTTGTATTGAAGCATCTCCACACATCGTATAGAG
Source organism: Bufo bufo (assembly GCF_905171765.1). Classification (NCBI taxonomy): domain Eukaryota; kingdom Metazoa; phylum Chordata; class Amphibia; order Anura; family Bufonidae; genus Bufo; species Bufo bufo. The sequence continues at coordinate 801,855,684 of NC_053389.1, forward strand.
CATTATCTGCTAGCCATTTAGTGACAGTAGTTCTATTTTTGTTCCTTTTGCCATTCGTGTCTAGTTGTGGATTGTTAATTGAGTTTAGATCACTTCCTATCAGTAGAGTGCCTTTTTGTATTCTGTTTACTTTTCTCATTAGCTTATTTAAAAAACTAATTTGGTTATTATTTGGGGCGTACGCGTTGACTAGCGTGTAAGTGATGTTGTTTATGTTACATGTAAGAATGATGTATCTACCTACTGGACTACAAGACTGTTCTGTGAGTTAAAAGGTTACTGAATCTTTGATTAATATAGCTACGCCTGCTTTTTTTGCATTTGTATTTGAGTAGTAAATTTTTGAGTATCGTAATATCCTGATCTGGGGATGGATTTTACTTTTAAAATGTGTTTCCTGAAGGAAAACAATGTCAGGTTTGAATTTTTGTATGTCGTGTTTTAAGAAGGAGCGTTTATGAGGACTGTTTAATCCTCTTACGTTGTAACTGAGGAATTGTAGTGTCATCTTGATCTCTCGCCTTCCTTAATCAGGCAACCGAGAGATCCAGTTGTGTGATAAGTATGTAATGTCTGGTCTTACCCTGTTGAAGTCGGAGTACCACACGGCCTAAGAGTTGTTTACAGTTGTTTGCTCCTTAGTCGAGTCCTAGATTAACAATTCATTGAAAATTAGTAGTTCTTTATTGTTTACACCTATGGAAGTCAGGTCAATATCTAGGTATACATGTGAAAACAAGGGAGAGAAAATATATAGTGATTAAAAGTCAGTGTCAAGGAATGGTCAATATGTGCTCGAGGATTCAAACAAAAACAGTTACAGCAAAACAATAAATTAGTTATGTAATATTAACACCGGATTTTACCGATGTTTCAAAGAGCTACTATTAGTAAGGAATAGTAGAGGGACTTAGAGTAGCTATTCACTATATAAGCCAATTTTGATGGGACCATACAGGCCTTACAGCTGCTACACAGACAGGATCTGTTGTGCATCTCATTTTTCCTTCCTTCTGACAGATCAGAAGAAAGGTCAAATAAATAATGATGTCAGCCAGGTGAAAGGCAAAATAGTGGCCCACAATTACAGAGTGTCATATATTGTAGTGGTACGCTATCATCAAATAATATCACAGAATAATATAGCTACCTATTAAAAAATAACTTTTAATTAATAATAATAAAAGAGCATCATTCCAATTATTTCTATGATATTGGTTAATATGCCAGATTTGATTACAGGCAGACCTATCCTGAACATAAAGGTGAAAGATGGTAGAAGGCAGAGACTCAGCACTTACGTTTTGATGATATATGTAGGTGTGGAGGGTTCAATATCCTGAAGGATATCTGATGACTAACCCTTTACTTACCCCTACATGACCCTAATGCTTTCTCAAGTAGGTTGCTAGTATATAGGACAAGATGGATTGTCCTGTGGATGGTGAATTCCGATATGGAATGCCCAAAAAGAAATGTCCCGACGCGTTTCCCCAAGTACAAAGGCTTGGTTCGTCAGGGGACTTTGTTGATATTCCGTAGCCGAAGGATGGTGGCTACACGTTCTGGCGGTAACAGAGGCTGATGATACGCAACCTCTACTGCCTTCTGGCAGAGTTTAAATAGCAGGCCTTTTGGCGCCATCCGTGTAGTAACGCCTCCCATCGGTGGGTGTGTTGGTGTGCCGGTATTTTTATTGGTGCATGAGCGCTGTCCCTCACGCAGTATAACACACCTATTAGCCGGCCTCGCTATCCTCTGTATCTCCGATGCTCTGCGTCATGTCCGGTCACATGATCGGGAGCCCTAGTGGCCTAGTCATAAAGTGGGGAGGGTGGGAACAGCATGAGAAGTTCACAGAGTGTCCCTATGACAAAGTGGTGAGGTAGAATCAGCATGAGGAGACCACACAGTGGCCCAATGACAAAGTCTGGAGGTGGCGGCAGCATCAGGAGGCCACAGAGTGGCAGAATGACAGTGTGGAGGTGGCAGCAGTATGAGGAGGCTACCGAGTGGCAAAATCACAGAGTATGTAGTTGGCAGCAGTATGTGGAGGCCAGTGAGTGGCCAGGTGACATAGTGAAGAAATGGCAGCACAGCAGCATGATACAACAGAGTGGCACTGTGACATAGTGTGGACATGGCAGCATCACTAGGCCACAGAGGGCAAGGTGACATAGTGTGGAGGTGGGTGGCAATACTAGTACTCACTGAAGATGGTGGGTGAAAGAAGGAACACTTGGCATCAGATGTTTGGCATCAGGTGTGTAACAGCATCAGAATAGTAGCTGAGGCAGGTAGCCAGAAGAAAACGGTCTCTTCTGTCAAAATGTTGGTGTGGCACCATGGATGATCTAGTCTAATGCATCAGGCATTGGTGTGTTGAAATCCTGGCTGATTCACGCCTGATTTATCTTGATGCAGTGTCCCACTATGTGCTATATGTTGGTACTTTAAACTCTTGCCAATAATGCGATTCGTTACCACGAAGCGTGAGGAAATTCACATTCGTTCAGAACGAATTCGACTTTGTCAGCTTCGATTCGCTCATTTCTAATCACACCATTTGCAATTAGTTGTTCCAATAGCGTTTGTCCCTCTGTGTAGCTGCAGTATCTCAGCATAACCGCACACAACTGCTGCACAATACAAATGCACTATATATAAATTATATTATAAAAAAATTAAAAATTTAAATAAAAAATAGAGCAGTACTCCGGTATAGTGAAAAAATAAAACTGTTTATTCACCCAGTGGTGACGCGACGTTTCGGCTCCAACATGAAGCCTTTCTCAAGCAATGTAACAATGCAAACTGAACATACTTATAGTGTGAGGAAATGACATCATCAAACATAATTAGCCACCACAGCGCCGAAGCCTTGACACGCAAAAGTGTGAGGCTGTTCTGCTTTACATGCAACTTAAGTTAAAAAGAGATTTTCGCTCCTGATGCGTTGTGGCTCATAGTGCCATAGCGAAACGCGTTGAGCCGGTGATCTTATACTAGGACACGGCTCTCTAGGCAGGGTGCAGCTTTGAATCAAGCAGCGCAACAGCTGACTTGCTTATATACATGCGGTCTGAGACCGATACCCAGTATAATCTATATGTATGGGTAGGCTGATGTAGATAGCTGAGTGAGCGTCCACATACATACAGTGGGGGAAATAATTATTTGACCCCTCACTGATTTTGTAAGTTTGTCCAATGACAAAGAAATGAAAAGTCTCAGAACAGTATCATTTCAATGGTAGGTTTATTGTAACAGTGGCAGATAGCACATCAAAAGGAAAATCGAAAAAATAACTTTAAATAAAAGATAGCAACTGATTTGCATTTCATTGAGTGAAATAAGTATTTGAACCCCTACCAACCATTAAGAGTTCTGGCTCCCACAGAGTGGTTAGACACTTCTACTCAATTAGTCACCCTCATTAAGGACACCTGTCTTAACTAGTCACCTGTATAAAAGACACCTGTCCACAGAATCAATCAATCAAGCAGACTCCAAACTCTCCAACATGGGAAAGACCAAAGAGCTGTCCAAGGATGTCAGAGACAAAATTGTAGACCTGCACAAGGCTGGAATGGGCTACAAAACCATTAGCAAGAAGCTGGGAGAGAAGGTGACAACTGTTGGTGCGATTGTTCGAAAATGGAAGGAGCACAAAATGACCATCAATCGACCTCGCTCTGGGGCTCCACGCAAGATCTCACCTCGTGGGGTGTCAATGGTTCTGAGAAAGGTGAAAAAGCATCCTAGAACTACACGGGAGGAGTTAGTTAATGACCTCAAATTAGCAGGGACCACAGTCACCAAGAAAACCATTGGAAACACATTACACCGCAATGGATTAAAATCCTGCAGGGCTCGCAAGGTCCCCCTGCTCAGGAAGGCACATGTGCAGGCCCGTCTGAAGTTTGCCAATGAACACCTGAATGATTCAGAGAGTGACTGGGAGAAGGTGCTGTGGTCTGATGAGACCAAAATAGAGCTCTTTGGCATTAACTCAACTCGCTGTGTTTGGAGGAAGAAAAATGCTGCCTATGACCCCCAAAACACCGTCCCCACCGTCAAGCATGGGGGTGGAAACATTTTGCTTTGGGGGTGTTTTTCTGCTAAGGGCACAGGACAACTTATTCGCATAAACGGGAAAATGGACGGAGCCATGTATCGTGAAATCCTGAGCGACAACCTCCTTCCCTCTGCCAGGAAACTGAAAATGGGTCGTGGATGGGTGTTCCAGCACGACAATGACCCAAAACATACAGCAAAGGCAACAAAGGAGTGGCTCAAGAAGAAGCACATTAAGGTCATGGAGTGGCCTAGTCAGTCTCCGGACCTTAATCCAATCGAAAACCTATGGAGGGAGCTCAAGCTCAGAGTTGCACAGAGACAGCCTCGAAACCTTAGGGATTTAGAGATGATCTGCAAAGAGGAGTGGACCAACATTCCTCCTAAAATGTGCGCAAACTTGGTCATCAATTACAAGAAACGTTTGACCTCTGTGCTTGCAAACAAGGGTTTTTCCACCAAGTATTAAGTCTTTTTTTGTTAGAGGGTTCAAATACTTATTTCACTCAATGAAATGCAAATCAGTTGCTATCTTTTATTTAAAGTTATTTTTTCGATTTTCCTTTTGATGTGCTATCTGCCACTGTTACAATAAACCTACCATTGAAATGATACTGTTCTGAGACTTTTCATTTCTTTGTCATTGGACAAACTTACAAAATCAGTGAGGGGTCAAATAATTATTTCCCCCACTGTATATACTAGCATCTTGTGGATGCCTTATACTGGTTTGCCCGTAACCAGTGTTCATTTCACTCGCAGCTACCTTACATCCTCTAGCTAGGTAGATCCGCTTATTACACACCTGTGCCTGGTTCAAACATATGAACCGTGTCCTTTTTTCCTTACCAGTATATATTAGCACCACTGTGCTAGCTGGATAGGGTTCTAGTCCAGATTTTAGGTTGTGGTGTGGATCTAATCATACTCCTACATCACACTACCTGAGTCTGGAAGCCTGATAGTCACGGAAAGTGATATTCAGTCTTTCCCGTTTTTATAACTTAGAGTTTAATAAACACTTTATTATTTTCTTTTAATACGTTCTTCAGGCAGTGATCTTCATATATTTAGTGGACGTACTAATCCCTCTATTGTTTGTGTGAGTTAACTTATGCAATAACCCAGATAACAACTGGTTAAAATGAGAAGCTACTACCACACTTCTATCATGGGGAGTGGCCAGGTCACATGACTATGGACATGGATACAAACACATAATCAAGCAACTTACAAATTCCCGATGTGACTCCATTGCCAAAGTCAGCGTCTAAGAATCTCGGATGTGCATGCGTCCGATGAATGCGTCATCCGACAGACCAACACATATGCGGTCAAGTGCGCTTGCGCCAAAGACCCGGACGCATTTGAGTAATCCGAAAACAAAGTACGTGCATGGCTGGGTAATCACGTCACGTCAGTGTCATAACAAAGCCTCACGATAGATTAATGCTCGCAAGCGCCCAGTACTCCTGCACAAACCGCCATCTTGGAAAAGGTAAAGCCTGGTCAGGCGCATAAGAAACCGCGTCGTGACCTTTGCCGACCATTGACCAATGTAATTTGCATGCATACCACAAACGATTCGTTACTATTCAGATCTACTGTGTCCAAATGCAAGCGCCGTCAGGCACCAACAGTTGACACATATACATGGGACATCACATGGGCAAAGCCAACACAGCAGCTTCCCCATATGTTATCCACCCCATTGACCTTGTAACAGTGAGGGATCTCCTCAACCCATTCATACTCAGGAGACTGAAAATATATAGCACTGTAGGCGATGTATAGTTGACACTGAAAATAGACATGATGGAGTTTGGGGATTGTAGCTGGGATGATTGCGCAAGTCCATGTTCATCAGTCACGCAACCTTTGGTCATCCACCACGATATATCTGTGTGAGTAAAGAGAGAAGAGAAAATAGCTTAATTAATATCTGTACATTTCTGTAAATAACAGAGTAAAAATTACATTACTACCAATCACAGGATAGAGCATAGAGTAAACCTAAAGTGGGCCAGGGCAAGCTATCGACCAAATACCTGTCCTAGATTTAGATCAACATTGAGGCCATGTGGTTTCATGGAATTTAGAATAAAAATCCAATGGATTTCTTTCTTTTTAAGGAGTGCAATCCTGTTACCACCCCTCCTAGGCATGGGTACAAAATCTACAATCCAACACTTAAGATCTCTTTCCTTGTGTTTGAGATCCGTAAAGTGCTTAGAGACTGGAAGATCCAATCTTTTTTGTCTGATGCTTAAGCAGTGGTTGTTCAGTCTAGACTTAAAGTCTGTAGATGCTTCCCCAACATATAAAATATTGCAGGGACAGGACAGTACATATACCACATGGTCAGAAATACATGTTAGGTGAAAACAGATGGGAAAAACAGCCCCCGTGGATGGATGGACAAAAGAGGAGGCTTTACACATGTATCTACAATTAACACATCCAAGACACAGAAAACATCCAAGTCCGGGACGCGTCAATGTAGATTGTCTGAGGACTTTTTTGGTCCCCACATCAGCCCGCACAATTGGTCCCTTAGACTCTTGGACTTTCTATAAGAGAACAACGGTGGAGAATCAAATTCAGGAACTCCCCTGATGGAGCCAGCAAGGACGGGCCAGTGTCGCCTAATAATATGACTGATGCTAACACTAGCCTCAGTGTATGTAGACACAAATGGGATCCTAGACACCATACTTTTAGTCGATGGGCTGGACAGGATTCTCTGCCTGTCCATCCCCATCACTGTATTACGATGTTCTTCCAGTAATTTATGTGGATAACCACGTTTTTTAAACCTGTGTAACATGTCATCCAACGTGTGTCTGGATTCAAGATCATCAGAAACGATTCTTATGACTTGCACCATCTGCGAGTATGGAAGAGAACGTATCATTCTTTTAGGATGACAGCTGCTATACAGAAGGGTTGTGTTTTTATCAGTTGGTTTGACATATAGTTGTGTACAGAAAGTACCATTCGAATACAATACCTTAGTATCTAAAAATTGCATTTCACTGGTGGAATGTACCAAGGTAAATTGTAGAGATGCATTCACACTGTTAAGGAACCTGTGAAACTCAATCAGTTGTTCCTGATTGCCTGTCCAGATGAGGAAGACGTCATCTATGTATCTCCACCACGTCAGCACATGCCTGAAGTGGCTATATAGATAGATGACGTCCTCCTCAAACAGACGCATGTAGATATTAGCGAAAGTGGGGGCCATGTTGGACCCCATGGCCACACCCCGCTTTTGAATATAAAAAGTGTCTTGAAACAAGAAGTAGTTGTACTCCAACAGACTAGAAAGTAATCCAAGAACAAAATCTGTAGTCATGTCTGACAATGAAGAGGCAGACAACATTTTTTTGACAGCCTCAATCCCTCTATGGTGTTCAATGGAAGTATACAAAGATACTACATCGAAGAAGGCCAAGATCACCTCTCGGGAGTCAGGGATGTGTACCTGATTCAGCCTAACAAGAAAATCATTGGTGTCACGGATGTATGAAGTAAGTGCCACCAGTAGCAAAACCCCGTAGCAATTTATCTAAAAAGGTAGCTGGGCTGCTAAAGATAGAGTCAGAACCAGACACTATTGGTCGCCCAGGTGGGTCGACCAATGTTTTGTGGATCTTGGGCAATATATATAATACACTGGTTTTTGCAGCTTAGTTTGCTGTTTATTAAAATTCCTAGATCCTTTTCCATGTCAGTGTTACCGAGTGTTTTACCATTTAGTATGTACGGGTGACTTGCATTTTTCCTTCCCATGTGCATAACTTTACATTTGTCAGTGTTAAACCTCATCTGCCACGTATCTGCCCAAGCCTCCAATCTATCCAGATCCCTCTGTAGTAGTATACTGTCCTCTTCAGTGTAAATTACTTTACACAGTTTAGTGTCATCTGCGAAAATTGATACTTTACTATGCAGGCCTTCTACAAGATCATTAATAAATATATTGAAGAGAATAGGGCCCAATACTGACCCCTGAGGTACCCCACTAGTGACAGTGACCCAAACTGAGTAAGCACCGTTAATAACCACCCTCTGTTTTCTATCATTGAGCCAGTTACTTACCCACATACAGATGTTTTCTCCCAGTGCGAGCATTCTCATTTTATATACTAACCTTTTATGTGGTACAGTGTCAAATGCTTTGGAGAAGTCCAGATATACGACATCCATTGATTCGCCGCTGTCAAGTCTAGAACTTACTTCCTCATAGAAACTGATTAAATTAGTCTGACATGACCGATCCCTCACGAAGCCATGCTGATATGGCGTTATTTGCTTATTTCTGTTGAGATGCTCTAATATAGCATCTCTCAGAAAACCTTCAAACAGTTTACCCACAACAGATGTTAAACTTACCGGCCTATAGTTTCCAGGCTCTGTTTTTGGCCCCTTTTTGAATATTGGCACCACATATGCCATGCGCCAATCCTGTGGGACATTCCCTGTCAGTATAGAGCAGGGATGGCCAACCTGAGGCTCTCCAGATGTTGCAAAACTACAACTCCCAGTATTCCCAGACCGCCTACAGCTATCAGCCTACAGCAGGGCATGATGGTAATTGTAGTTTTACAACAGCTGGAGAGCCACAGGTTGGCCAGCCCTGGTATAGAGTCTGCAAATATCAGAAATAAGGGTCTGGCTATGACATTCCTTTAGGATACGGGGGTGTATGTCATCCGGTCCTGGCGATTTGTCTATTTTAATCTTTTTAAGTCGCTGATGTACTTCTTCCTGGGTCAGACAGGACACTTTTAATGGGGAATTTATTTTTGCATTCTGCATGTCATCTGACAATTTATTTTCCTCAGTGAATACATTGGAGAAAAAAATATTTAACAGCTTTGCTTTCTCCTCATCGCTCTCTGCGACTTCCCCCTCATTACTCTTTAAAGGGCCGACACCTTCAGATTTATACTTTTTAACATTTATATAATTGAAGAACATTTTAGGGTTAGTTTTACTCTCTTTGGCAATTAATCTCTCGGTCTCTAGTTTGGCTGCTTTTATTTGTTTTTTACATGTTCTATTTTTTTCCTTATAGTTTTTCAGTGCTTCCGTGCTCCCCTCCTGTTTTAGTGAATTATATGCTTTCTTTTTATCATTTATTGCTTTCTTTACAGTTCTATTTATCCACATTGGTTTCTTTTTGTTCCTTAACCTTTTATTCCCATACGGTATGTACCTCTCACAATGAGATTTTAGGATGTTTTAAAAGATATCCCATTTTGTGGCTGTATTTTTGAGGGCTTTGTCCCAGTTAGTTTGGCCTATGGCCTCTCTTAGTTGGCTAAATTTAGCTTTTTTGAAGTTTGGTATTTTTGTTCCTCCCTGTAGAAACGCTCTTTTGAATGATAATTGGAAGGTTATTACTTTATGGTCACTATTTCCCAGGTGTCCCCCAACCTGCACATCTGTTGTTCTGTCGGGCCTATTGGTTAATACTAAGTCCAGTATGGCCATCCCTCTAGTCGGGTCCTGAACTAGTTGGGAGAGGTAATTGTCTTTGGTTATTGCCAAGAACCTGTTTCCCTTATGAGATATACAAGTTTCAGTTTCCCAGTCTATATCTGGGTAGTTGAAGTCCCCCATAATAACCACCTCATTATGATTTGCCGCCTTGTCTATCTCGTTTATTAGTAGATTTTCTGTGGACTCTGGTATATTAGGTGGTTTATAGTAAACTCCTATTAGTAATTTATTGTTGTTTTTAGCTCCATGTATCTCTACCCACAGTGACTCCACATGTTCATGTCCCTCACTTATATCTTCACGGAGTGTGGGCTTTAGACCGGACTTTACATAAAGGCAGACCCCTCCCCCTCTCCGGTTTTGACGATCCTTTCTAAACAGACTGTAACCTTGTACATTAACCGCCCAGTCATAGCTATCATCCAGCCATGTCTCAGTTATTCCCACTATGTCATAGTCCTCCTCACACATCACTAATTCCAGTTCACCAGTTTTATTAGTCAGGCTTCTGGCATTAGTATACATACATATGAGAGGTTCATGTATATTTTTTACCCTACACCTTTCCTTCTGAACTGTTCTAGTCCCTCCTTCCATTCCTCCCCCAGTCCCACTACCTTGCCCCCGGTCTCTATCTGCACTTTCTTCCCCTCCTATAACGTAATTACCCTCCCCCAGTCCCTAGTTTAAACACTCCTCCAACCTTCTAGCCATCTTTCTCCCCAGCACAGCTGCCCCTTCCCCATTGAGGTGCAGCCCGTCCCTACGATAGAGCCTGTAGCCGATAGAAAAATCGGCCCAGTTCTCCAGGAACCCAAACCCCTCCTTCCTACACCAGTTCTTGAGCCACTTGTTAATCTCCCTAATCTCCCATTGCCTTTCTTGTGTGGCTTGTGGTACAGGCAGTATTTCGGAAAATACTACCTTTGAGGTCCTTGCCCTCAGCTTTTGACCTAAATCCCTGAAATCATTTTTAAGGACTCTCCACCTACCTCTAACTCCACGCCAGGAAGACAGCACACTGTTCGGCGATCACGGTCATAGCCTGAGAGAAAAAAAATACTCTCAGGCTATGAGCTGAGCGCTGTGATTGGCCAGCGCTACAGCCTGGGAGAAGGAGACCGCGGCAGGTTCCCCTGGGTGGAGCCTAACTATGAAGATACCGGAGGCTATACCGGGCAAACGGAGCGGCGCCCAGGTATAACAGTAAGTGCAGGGGGATCCCTGGGCGCCGCTCTACACGTCTGTATAGTTAGTTTAGATGCTTTATTCTGGTGAAAGGTCCTCTTTAAAACATTCACTTGTACTGCAGTGAGCTCCTTCGAAGAAAGATTCACAACAATCATTTCTTCTTGTTTGCAGCTTTGTTGGAGGTACCCCGGGTTTTCGGGGTTCGTGGTTTGTCGATTTCGTCTGTAACGGCGACCACCGCGTCTGGTTCTGTGCTTTCTCTGGGTAATTTCTGTGTTCTGTCTCCTAAAAAATCTGCCTCAGACGGAGAAGTTGGGCTGCGTCGTCTTTTTCTCTTGTTGTCTCTGTAATGTTGTGTCGTCTGATCACTGTACCATGTGTAGACCGAACCCCTTTAATAGTCATCAGAGTCTCTATTCCATTTGGTGCATTTTCCCTCCTCCGATTGCGTTAGAAATTTCACCAAATGTTCATCGAGAGTATTGGTATAGGTATTAAAGTCCTCACTAGACATCTGTGCCTGTAGTTTATGTACAATGTCAGTGGTCTCACATAACAAAGTGCATAGTTCCCGCTGGAGATATTTATTTCATCCAAATAAAATCAAATGCATATTGATTGGAGAGGATCTCAAACCTTTTGCAAAAATGCTCATTACCAAGAAATAAATTAGGACGTAGATTTGACCGCATACCTCTTGGTATCCTGCGTTCCTTGAAATATTCCCCCAAAGTGGTCATATGTAAACGTAGTGCAATAGATCTCCTTGCTAAGGATTCATGTTTCCTTTTTAATTCTTTCAATGTTGGTATATTGAGGAAGGTAGCATCTCCCTGTATCCCACGTATGATCCGCTCCGTCTCTTCCTGTGAATAGGTGACTCCACTGGATGAACACACATCGGTACTCGACATGATAAAAAATAAAAACAAAATTTGAAAAATAAAAATAGAAAAAAGCGTAGCAATGGTTGTGCTCAGCCACAGGGCAAATGGTATACAAAATGCAATGAATGGCAGCACCAACCTTTAGATTTGAAAATTGGGTGCAAGCTCCAATAGGAAAAGCATCCCAGGATAATAAAAATAAAAAATAGAGCAGCACTCCGGTATAGTGAAAAAAGAAAACTGTTTATTCACCCAGTGGTGACGCGACGTTTCGGCTCCAACATGAAGCCTTTCTCAAGCAATGTAACAATGCAAACTGAACATAATTATAGTGTGAGGAAATGACATCATCAAACATAATTAGCATTAACCCATGCCTGTACAAGTGACATATGAAAAAATAAAGTGAAATATATACGTGTACATATGTAAGTCTGGTGAACACAGTGCATAATCATAAGATAGAACCGTGATAGAATTGTATATCATAACCGGAGTGCTGCTCTATATTTTTTTTTTATTATCCTGGGACGCTTTTCCTATTGGAGCTTGCGCCCAATCTTCAAATCTAAAGGTTGGTGCTGCCATTCATTGCATTTTGTATTAAATTATATTATAGGTATATCACACCCCTGCCTGTTTTTTTGGGGGGGCAACTGGTTAATCACACCAGTAGAAATGATTGGTACCAATAGCGTTTGTCACTCTGTGTAGATGCGGTAACGCAGCAAAACTGCAGACAAATGCTGCACTACCCAAATGCACTATACAGGGAGTGCAGAATTATTAGGCAAGTTGTATTTTTGAGGATTAATTTTATTATTGAACAACAACCATGTTCTCAATGAACCCAAAAAACTCATTAATATCAAAGCTGAATATTTTTGGAAGTAGTTTTTAGTTTGTTTTTAGTTTTAGCTATTTTAGGGGGATATCTGTGTGTGCAGGTGACTATTACTGTGCATAATTATTAGGCAACTTAACAAAAAACAAATATATACCCATTTCAATTATTTATTTTTACCAGTGAAACCAATATAACATCTCAACATTCACAAATATACATTTCTGACATTCAAAAACAAAACAAAAACAAATCAGTGACCAATATAGCCACCTTTCTTTGCAAGGACACTCAAAAGCCTGCCATCCATGGATTCTGTCAGTGTTTTGATCTGTTCACCATCAACATTGCGTGCAGCAGCAACCACAGCCTCCCAGACACTGTTCAGAGAGGTGTACTGTTTTCCCTCCTTGTAAATCTCACATTTGATGATGGACCACAGGTTCTCAATGGGGTTCAGATCAGGTGAACAAGGAGGCCATGTCATTAGATTTTCTTCTTTTATACCCTTTCTTGCCAGCCACGCTGTGGAGTACTTGGACGCGTGTGATGGAGCATTGTCCTGCATGAAAATCATGTTTTTCTTGAAGGATGCAGACTTCTTCCTGTACCACTGCTTGAAGAAGGTGTCTTCCAGAAACTGGCAGTAGGACTGGGAGTTGAGCTTGACTCCATCCTCAACCCGAAAAGGCCCCACAAGCTCATCTTTGATGATACCAGCCCAAACCAGTACTCCACCTCCACCTTGCTGGCGTCTGAGTCGGACTGGAGCTCTCTGCCCTTTACCAATCCAGCCACGGGCCCATCCATCTGGCCCATCAAGACTCACTCTCATTTCATCAGTCCATAAAACCTTAGAAAAATCAGTCTTGAGATATTTCTTGGCCCAGTCTTGACGTTTCAGCTTGTGTGTCTTGTTCAGTGGTGGTCGTCTTTCAGCCTTTCTTACCTTGGCCATGTCTCTGAGTATTGCACACCTTGTGCTTTTGGGCACTCCAGTGATGTTGCAGCTCTGAAATATGGCCAAACTGGTGGCAAGTGGCATCTTGGCAGCTGCACGCTTGACTTTTCTCAGTTCATGGGCAGTTATTTTGCGCCTTGGTTTTTCCACACGCTTCTTGCGACCCTGTTGACTATTTTGAATGAAACGCTTGATTGTTCGATGATCACGCTTCAGAAGCTTTGCAATTTTAAGAGTGCTGCATCCCTCTGCAAGATATCTCACTATTTTTGACTTTTCTGAGCCTGTCAAGTCCTTCTTTTGACCCATTTTGCCAAAGGAAAGGAAGTTGCCTAATAATTATGCACACCTAATATAGGGTGTTGATGTCATTAGACCACACCCCTTCTCATTACAGAGATGCACATCACCTAATATGCTTAATTGGTAGTAGGCTATTGAGCCTATACAGCTTGGAGTAAGACAACATCCATAAAGAGGATGATGTGGTCAAAATACTAATTTGCCTAATAATTCTGCACGCAGTGTATAGAAAGTATATTATTGGTATATAATACCCCTGCTTCAATCTGTTTTTTTGGGGGCAACAGGTATATCAGACCAGTAGAAATTATTTGTTCCAATGTCATTTGTCACTCTGTGTAGATGCGGTGACGCAGCCAAACAGCAGACAAATACTGCACAATACAATTGCACTATAACATACTTCCTATGTTGGAAAGTACAAACCGGATTCCAAAAAAGTTGGGACACTAAACAAATTGTGAATAAAAACTGAATGCAATGATGTGGAGATGGCAAATGTCAATATTTTATTTGTAATAGAACGTAGATGACAGATCAAACGTTTAATCCGAGTAAATGTATCATTTTAAAGGAAAAATACGTTGATTCCAATTTTCACGGTGTCAACAAATCCCCAAAAAGTTGGGACAAGTAGCAATAAGAGGCTGGAAAAAGTAAATTTGAGCATAACGAAGAGCTGGAAAAGCAATTAACACTAATTAGGTCAATTGGCAACATGATTGGGTATAAAAAGAGCTTCTCATAGTGGCAGTGTCTCTCAGAAGCCAAGATGGGTAGAGGATCACCAATTCCCACAATGTTGCGCAGAAAGATAGTGGAGCAATATCAGAAAGGTGTTACCCAGCGAAAAATTGCAAAGACTTTGCATCTATCATCATCAACTGTGCATAACATCATCCGAAGATTCAGAGAATCTGGAACAATCTCTGTGCGTAAGGGTCAAGGCCGTAAAACCATACTGGATGCCCGTGATCTCCGGGCCCTTAAACGACACTGCACCACAAACAGGAATGCTACTGTAAAGGAAATCACAGAATGAGCTCAGGAATACTTCCAGAAACCATTGTCAGTGAACACAATCCACCGTGCCATCCACCGTTGCCAGCTGAAACTCTACAGTGCAAAGAAGAAGCCATTTCTAAGCAAGATCCACAAGCTCAGGCGTTTTCACTGGGCCAGGGATCATTTAAAATGGAGTGTGGCAAAATGGAAGACTGTTCTGTGGTCAGACGAGTCACGATTCAAAGTTCTTTTTGGAAATCAGGGACGCCATGTCATCCGGACCAAAGAGGACAAGGACAACCCAAGTTGTTATCAACGCTCAGTTCAGAAGCCTGCATCTCTGATGGTATGGGGTTGCATGAGTGCGTGTGGCATGGGCAGCTTGCATGTCTGGAAAGGCACCAGTAATGCAGAAAAATATATTCAGGTTCTAGAACAACATATGCTCCCATCCAGACGTCATCTCTTTCAGGGAAGACCCTGCATTTTTCAACAAGATAATGCCAGACCACATTCTGCATCAATCACAACATCATGGCTGCGTAGGAGAAGGATCCGGGTACTGAAATGGCCAGTCTGCAGTCCAGATCTTTCACCTATAGAGAACATTTGGCGCATCATAAAGAAGAAGGTGCAACAAAGAAGGCCCAAGACGATTGAACAGTTAGAGGCCTGTATTAGACAAGAATGGGAGAGCATTCCTATTTCTAAACTTGAGAAACTGGTCTCCTTGGTCCCCAGACGTCTGTTGAGTGTTGTAAGAAGAAGGGGAGATGCCACACAGTGGTGAAAATGGCCTTGTCCCAACTTTTTTGGGATTTGTTGACACCATGAAATTCTGATTCAACATATTTTTCCCTTAAAATGGTACATTTTCTCAGTTTAAACTTTTGTTCCGTGATTTATTTTCTATTCTGATTAAAATATTAGAAGTTGGCACCTCCACATCATTGCATTCAGTTTTTATTCACGATTTGTATAGTGTCCCAACTTTTTTGGAATCCGGTTTGTATATTATAAGTATATCCCACCCCTCAGTAAGTCACACCTATCGATAGCACACCTATACCAGTCCTTAAAGGGACTTTTGTGGCCCTATTAGCTAGCGTTTTGTGGCCCTAACAGTCTGTCCCTGCTCCACACAGCAACCTCTCCCTATACTGGCAAAAGACTGAATGTAAAATGGCGGCCAGATCGGGTTTATTTATAGGGTAGGGGGTATGCCCATGTGCTGAAACGTCTCAATTAGCTGTCCTGTACCACCTGATGGATGTGTCATGGGTCAAAGTTCTTCACAATGTAAAAGAATATGGCGGGTGCGATTATTACCATATGTTTGCCCATTCGGCGAACAACGAACGAGCAAAGTTCGCCGCGAAACGACCGCTGGGCGAACCGACAGGCCATCTCTACGAGCGATGGCTGCTGCTACCACTCATCCTCATACATATCCTCATGCATACAGTGGATATAAAAAGTCTACAATGGAAATCAGTGAACACAGTCATCATGAAGCGGAGAATATATGGCACAACAGTGACATTACCAAGAACTGGACGTCCCTCCAAAACTGATGAAAAGACGATAAGAAAACTGGTCTGGGAGGCGACCAAGACGCCTACATCAACATTAAAGATGCTGCAGGAATATCTGGCAAGTACCAGCTTTGTGGTACATGTGACAACAATCTCACGTATTCTTCATATGTCTGGGCTATGGGGTACAGTGGCAAGACGAAAGCCTTTTCTTACGAAGAAAAACATCCAAACCAGGCCAGATTTGGCAAAAACACATCTGAAGTCTCCCAAAAGCATGTGGGATAAGGTGTTATGGTCTGATGAAACCAAGGTTGAGCTTTTTGGCCATAACTCCTAAAGATATGTTTGGCGCAAAAACAACTCTGCACATCACCAAAAGAACACCATCCCCACAGTGAAGCATGGTGGTGGCAGCATCATTCCAAGGGGCTGTTTTTCTTCAGCTGGAACTGGGTCCTTAGATAAGCTAGAGGGAATTATGAACAGTTCCAAATACCAGTCAATATTGGCACAAAACCTTCAGGCTTCTGCTAGAAAGCTGAACGTGAAGAGGAACTTCATCTTTCAGCATGACGACGACCCAAAGCATACATCCAAATCAACAAAGGAATGGCTTCACTAGAAGAAGATTAAAGTTTTGTAATGGCCCGGCCAGAGCCCAGACCTGAATCCGATTGAAAATCTGTGGGGTGATCTGAAGAGGGCTGTGCACAGGAGATGCCCTCGCAATCTGAAAGATTTGGAGTGTTTTTGCAAAGAAGAAGAAGAGTGGGCAAATCTTGCCAAGTCAAAATGTGCCATGCTGATAGACCCATACCCAAAAAGACTGAGTGCTGTAATAAAATCAAAAGGTGCTTCAACAAAGTATTAGTTTAAGGGTGTGCACACTTATGCAACCAAATTATTTTATTTTAATATTTTTTCATCCCTCTACCTAAAAGATTTCAGTTTGTTTTTTCAATTGAGTGGTACAGTTTATAGGTCACATTAAAGGTGGAAAAAGTTCTGAAATGATTTATCTTTGTCTCATTTTTTACATCAAAGAAACCTGACATTTTAACAGGGGTGTGTAGACTTTTTGTATCCAATGTATATATTGTTACTGGGCAGGAGATCGCTGTTTGGACAGCATGATCTGCTGCCCAAAAAAAAGTGATTTAGGTGTCTGCACCAACAATCACTTCACCTAATGAATGAACATTTCGTTCAGTCCTCGGATGATCTGCGGCACTTTTAGACAGGTAGATTATCAGGAAGGAGCATTGTAGGAACATTCAACCCTGATATTCTGCCCAAAAATTGGGCACCAAAGGGTGTATTAGACACCCCAATGCTGCAAGCGATTGTCAGGAGGGAAGCATTCTCTCACGGCAGTGGCCAGATAGCTAGCAGAGGACACTGCTGCTATTACATGCAGAGATGTCCTCAGCAGCATGGGGAAGAGTGATCGTTATGCCATCGCTTGTCCCCATGCAGGAGAGCAGTATGCCGGCGGCAGATCATGATTACACAGCATGATCTGCCACTAGCAAATCCAGATTTTTCAGCATGCCAAAAGATATGATTTGTCCAATGGACAAGCAATCGGAGGCAGCATTAGACTGCCAGATGATCGCTAACAAGCATTCATAGGAACACTCGTCAACGATTATTACAGCAGATTGTCGGGAAGGAAGCATTCCTTTCTAATAATCTGCTGATCACTAGCGGAGGAGACCTGTGCATTTACATGCAGCAATCTTCTCCAAAGCATGGGGAAGAGCGATCACTAATGTCATCGCTCTTCCCCATAAAGATCATGTTTACATGGCACAATCTGCTACTGGGCATTGATCGTTTTGGTGTGTGTACAAACGATCGGATTTCCCAATGAACGAGAGCTTTGCGAGACTGGTCTGGCTGTGGAAGTTGCGTCATGAGCTTTACAGGGGGGTGATCAATGACAGGGGGGTAATCAATGACAGGGGGGTGATCAGGGAGTCTATATGGGGTGATCACCACAGTCATTGATCACCCCCCTGTAAAGCTCCATTCAGACGTCCGCATGATTTTTACGGATCCACTGATAGATGGATCGGATCCGCAAAACGCATACGGACGTCTGAATGGAGCCTTACAGGGGCGTGATCAATGACTGTGGTGATCACCCCATATAGACTCCCTGATCACCCCCCTGTCATTGATTACCCCCCTGTCATTGATCACCCCCCTGTAAAGCTCCATTCAGACGTCCGCATGATTTTTACGGATCCACTGATAGATGGATCGGATCCGCAAAACACATACAGGCGTCTCCCTGGAGCCTTCCAGGGGGGGTGATCACTCCATATAGACTCCCTGATCACCCCCCTGTCATTGATCACCCCCCCTGTCATTGATCACCCCCCCTGTCAGGCTGCATTCAGATGTCCGTATGATTTTTACGGATCCACGGATACATGGATCGGATCCGCAAAACACATACGGACATCTGAATGGAGCCTTACAGGGGGGTGATCAATGACAGGGGGGTGATCAATGACAGGGGGGTGATCACCCCATATAGACTCCCTGATCACCCCCCTGTCATTGATCACCCCTCTGTAAGGCTCCATTCAGACATTTTTTTGGCCCAAGTTAGCGGAAATTATTTTTTTTTTCTTACAAAGTCTCATATTCCACTAACTTGTGTCAAAAAATTAAATCTCACATGAACTCACCATACCCCTCACGGAATCCAAATGCGTAAAAATTTTTAGACATTTATATTCCAGACTTCTTCTCACGCTTTAGGGCCCCTAGAATGCCAGGGCAGTATAGATACCCCACATGTGACCCCATTTCGGAAAGAAGACACCCCCAGGTATTCCGTGAGGGGCATATTGAGTCCATGAAAGATTGAAATTTTAGTCCCAAGTTAGCGGAAAGGGAGACTTTGTGAGAAAAAAATAAATAAAATCAATTTCCGCTAACTTGTGGCAAAAAATAAAAAAATTCTATAAACTCGCCATGCCCCTCATTGAATACCTTGGGGTGTCTTCTTTCCAAAATGGGGTCACATGTGGGGTATTTATACTGCCCTGGCATTTTAGGGGCCCTAAAGCGTGAGAAGAAGTCTGGGATCCAAATGTCTAAAAATGCCCTCATAATAGGAATGTGGGCCCCTTTGCGCATCTAGGCTGCAAAAAAGTGTCACACATCTGGTATCGCCGTACTCAGGAGAAGTTGGGCAATGTGTTCTGGGGTGTCATTTTACATATACCCATGCTGGGTGAGATAAATATCTTGGCCAAATGCCAACTTTATATAAAAAAATGGGAAAAGTTGTCTTTTGCCGAGATATTTCTCTCACCCAGCATGAGTATATGTAAAAAGACACCCCAAAACACATTGCCCAACTTCTCCTGAATACGGCGATACCACATGTGTGACACTTTTTTGCAGCCTAGGTGGGCAAAGGGGCCCACATTCCAAAGAGCACCTTTAGGATTTCACAGGTCATTTACCTACTTACCACACATTAGGGCCCCTGGAAAATGCCAGGGCAGTATAACTACCCCACAAGTGACCCCATTTTGGAAAGAAGACACCCCAAGGTATTCCGTGAGGGGCATGGCGAGTTCCTAGAATTTTATATTTTTTGTCACAAGTTAGCGGAAAATGATTATTTTTATTTTTTTTTCCTTACAAAGTCTCATATTCCACTAACTTGTGACAAAAAATAAAAACTTCCATGAACTCACTATGCCCATCACGAAATACCTGGGGGTGTCTTCTTTCTAAAATGGGGTCACTTGTGGGGTAGTTATACTGCCCTGGCATTCTAGGGGCCCAAATGTGTGGTAAGAAGTTTGAAATCAAAATGTGTAAAAAATGACCGGTGAAATCCGAAAGGTGCTCTTTGGAATATGGGCCCCTTTGCCCACCTAGGCTGCAAAATAGTGTCACACATGTGGTATCTCCGTACTCAGGAGAAGTTGGGGAATGTGTTTTGGGGTGTCATTTTACATATACCCATGCTGGGTGAGAGAAATATCTTGGCAAAAGACAACTTTTCCCATTTTTTTATACAAAGTTGGCATTTGACCAAGATATTTATCTCACCCAGCATGGGTATATGTAAAATGACACCCCAAAACACATTCCCCAACTTCTTCTGAGTACGGTGATACCACATGTGTGGCACTTTTTTGCAGCCTAGGTGGGCAAAGGGGCCCACATTCCAAAGAGCACCTTTCGGATTTCACCGGTCATTTTTTACACATTTTGATTTCAAACTACTTACCACACATTTGGGCCCCTAGAATGCCAGGGCAGTATGACTACCCCACAAGTGACCCCATTTTGGAAAGCAGACACCCCAAGGTATTCGGTGATGGGCATAGTGAGTTCATAGAAGTTTTTATTTTTTGTCACAAGTTAGTGGAATATGAGACTTTGTAAGAAAAAAAAATCAAAAAAAAAAAATCATCATTTTCCGCTAACTTGTGACAAAAAATAAAAAGTTCTATGAACTCACTATGCCCATCAGCGAATACCTTAGGGTGTCTACTTTCCGAAATGGGGTCATTTGTGGGGTATTTGTACTGTCTGGCCATTGTAGAACCTCAGGAAACATGACAGGTGCTCAGAAAGTCAGAGCTGCTTTAAAAAGAGGAAATTCACATTTTTGTACCATAGTTTGTAAACGCTATAACTTTTACCCAAACCATTTTTTTTTTTACCCAAACATTTTTTTTTTATCAAAGTCATGTAGAACAATAAATTTAGAGAAAAATTTATATATGGATGTCGTTTTTTTTGCAAAATTTTGCAACTGAAAGTGAAAAATTTCATTTTTTTGCAAAAAAAATCGTTAAATTTCGATTAATAACAAAAAAAGTAAAAATGTCAGCAGCAATTAAATACCACCAAATGAAAGCTCTATTAGTGAGAAGAAAAGGAGGTAAAATTCATTTGGGTGGTAAGTTGCATGACCGAGCAATAAACCGCTAAAGTTGTGAAGTGCCGATTTGTAAAAAAGGGCCTGGTCACTAGGGGGGTATAAACCTGTGGTCCTTAAGTGGTTAAAGGGGTTATCCCATCATAATGATCACTGTTAAATCTGTTAATGATTTGACAGTGATCATTTTTTCTAAATATATTTGATTAACAAATTCCCACCGTTTCGGATAAAATTCATCCCCACTTACCTCATTGTTGTTATTCGATCTCCCCTGGTTACGGCCACCGCTTACGCAGAAGACTTTTTTTTTCTCACAGCCGGACTGCTTGCTGTCTTGAACGCGCACGCCGCCGTGCATGCGCAATGGTGACTTCTTCCTGGCCAGAATAGTACAGAGCTGTGATCATGCACGCCAGCTCTGTACTATACTGGCCAGGAATAAGTCACCATGGCGCATGTGCGCAGCGTGCGGATTGAGTCAAGCATGGCGCGGCCGGGGGAAGACTTCAATCAAGATGAAGCCCGCCCTCAGCCAGAATCCAGGAAGTGAGCGGCGCGCTGGCAGCAGGTAAGTATGAAAAGGCGAAGTAAGATAACCCCTTTAACTGCAAATTTCATGTTGCAACTATTGCATGTGTTGGATAGTGTTGAGCACGAATATTCGAAAAGCATGTGTTGGATAGTGTTGAGCACGAATATTCGAAAAGCAAAATTTTATCGCGAATATCGGCACTTCGCGATTTCGCGAATATTTCGAATATAGTGCTATATATATTTTTATTTTTACACAAAATCACTGTACACATATAATTGATTGTGTTTAAAAAGTCCAAAGGCTCCAATCTTATTCACATTGACGAGTAAGTGATTGAAGCGCAAATCTTCATAATGCAAATGTATTTGCGCTGCTGCGAATATCGGCACTTATGCCAGAAAAGAGAGGAAAAGAGCTTAGCATTCATATAGCACCATATTCGCGAATATATAGAACTTCGAAATATTCAATTTACACTGCTCAAAAAAATAAACGGAACACTTAAACAACACAATGTAACTCCAAGTCAATCACACTTCTGTGAAATCAAACTGTCCACTTAGGAAGCAACACTGAGTGACAATCAATTTCACATGCTGTTGTGCAAATGGGATAGACAACAGGTGGAAATTATAGGCAATTAGCAAGACACCCCAATAAAGGAGTGGTTCTGCAGGTGGTCACCACAGACCACTTCTCAGTTCCTATGCTTCCTGGCAGATGTTTTGGTCCCTTTTGAATGCTGGCGGTGCTTTCACTCTAATGGTAGCATGAGACGGAGTCTACAACCCACACAAGTGGCTCAGGTAGTGCAGCTTATCCAGGATGGCACATCAATGCGAGCTGTGGCAAGAAGGTTTGCTGTGTCTGTCAGCGTAGTGTCCAGAGCATGGAGGCGCTACCAGGAGACAGGCCAGTACATCAGGAGACGTGGAGGAGGCCGTAGGAGGGCAACAACTCAGCAGCAGGACCGCTACCTTCGCCTTTGTGCAAGGAGGAACAGGAGGAGCACTGCCAGAGCCCTGCAAAATGACCTCCAGCAGGCCACAGATGTGCATGTGTCTGCTCAAACGGTCAGAAACAGACTCCATGAGGGTGATATGAGGGCCCGACGTCCACAGGTGGGGGTTGTGCTTACAGCCCAACATCGTGCAGGACGTTTTGCATTTGCCAGAGAACACCAAGATTGGCAAATTCGCCACTGGCACCCTGTGCTCTTCACAGATGAAAGCAGGTTCACACTGAGCACATGTGACAGACATGACAGAGTCTGGAGATGCCGTGGAGAACGTTCTGCTGCCTGCAACATCCTCCAGCATGACCGGTTTGGCATTGGGTCAATAATGGTGTGGGGTGGCATTTCTTTGGAGGGCTGTACAGCCCTCCATGTGCTCGCCAGAGGTAGCCTGACTGCCATTAGGTACCGAGATGAGATCCTCAGACCCCTTGTGAGACCATATGCTGATGCAGTTGGCCCTGGGTTCCTCCTAATGCAAGACAATGCTAGACCTCATGTGGCTGGAGTGTGTCAGCAGTTCCTGCAAGACGAAGGCATTGATGCTATGGACTGGCCCGCCCGTTCCCCAGACCTGAATCTAATTGAGCACATCTGGGACATCATGTCTCGCTCTATCCACCAACGTCACGTTGCACCACAGACTGTCCAGGAGTTGGCAGATGCTTTAGTCCAGGTCTGGGAGGAGATCCCTCAGGAGACCGTCCGCCACCTCATCAGGAGCATGCACAGGCGTTGTAGGGAGGTCATACAGGCACAGGGAGGCCACACACACTACTGAGCCTCATTTTGACTTGTTTTAAGGACATTACATCAAAGTTGGATCAGCCTGTAGTGTGTTTTTCCACTTAAATTTTGAGTGTGACTCCAAATCCAGACCTCTATGGGTTGAAAAATTTGATTTCCATTTTTTAATTTTTGTGTGATTTTGTTGTCAGCACATTCAACTATGTAAAGAACAAAGTATTTCAGAAGAATATTTAATTAACTCAGATCTAGGATGTGTTATTTTTGTGTTCCCTTTATTTTTTTGAGCAGTGTACGAATATTCGTAATTTTTTTTGACAGTACACATTACAATGATCTGTACTGTGTAAAGTAATATCATCCCCCCAGTTTATCGATTGTGTCCAAAAAGTCCAAAGGCTCCAATCTTACTCACATTGACGAGTAAGTGATTGAGGCGCGAATCTTCATAATGCAACTTTATTTGCGCTGCTGCGAATATCAGCACTTATCCCAGAAGAGAGAGGAAAAGAGCTAAGCATTCATATAGCACCATTTTTGGGAATATGTAGAACTTCGAAATATTAGATTTACGAATATTTGTTTTTTTGTTTCCACTGTTCAGATTACAATGATCTGTACTCTGTAAAGTAGTCATCATACCCCACTGTTTCTTGATTGTATCCCAAAAGTCCAAAGGCTCCAATCTTACTCACATTGCCGAGTAGGTGATTGAGGCGCGAATCTTCGTAATGCAAATTTATTTGCGCAGCTGCGCATATCGGCACTTCGTGAGGACACTAATCCCTCCCTTATTTTAGCTTGTGTGCCAATGAGAAGGAGTCAAACAGGTTAGCAACATCCCTAGCAACCAATCAGAAAGTTGCCCACCCCTTACTATATAAGATTTTTTCACGGCAGCCATTTTGTGCAGTTTCATGTGGTGGTGATTGAGAGAGGAGCTTGAAACTGTGCAGTGCTGTTCTTTGTCAAAAGAAAATTACAAATCGATTTTATTACTTAGTGAATCTGATAGTGTTAGATAGGGTAGTTTAGTGTAGTTGTTAGGTTAAAGTTTAGGGTACAGTGTTAGTTAGGTGAAATATAATTGGAGTTGAGTGGACACCTGGATGTTCGGGTTCGACAGGTTCGGCCGAGCTTGAGAAAAAAGTTCGAGTTCAGGACCCGAACTTGACTCGAACTTGACCCTGAACCCGAACCCCATTGAAGTTAATGGGGACCCGAACTTTTGAGCACTAAAATGGCTGTAAAAATGTCATGGAAAGGGCTAGAGGGCTGCAAATGTCGTCAAAATGTGGTTAAGAGCATGGCAAGTGCTTTGCAAACAAATGTGGATAGGGAAATGACTTTAAATAACATAAAATACTTAAAAATAAAAAATTATAATCTTGATCTAGGAGGACCAGGTCCATATGGAGTATGAGGTTGAGGAGGCAGTGGATGTGGCAGTGTAGGTGGAAGCGGCGGTGGAGGAGGAGGAGGAGGTAGCCTACACTGGTTTTTGGTTTTAAATTTAAATTTTAAAATTAGGGTACACCCCAAAACATTGGGAAATATAACCTGTGATAACCGTCTCCAGTCATGCTAAACACACGTTCAGACAATACACTGGCTCCAGGACAGGCCAGCACCTCCAAGGAGTAAAGGGCAAGCTCAGGCCATGTGCCCAATTTGGAGACCCAGAAGTTGCATCGGCTGACCCCTGTCAGTCAGTTCGTGTAGGCGTGTGCACACTTACTGCCCCACCATGTCGCACGTCCCTGTGATGTTCACGATCCAATTTGATATCTGCTCTATCAACTTTCGATGTTCTTTTATGCGCCTACCATGGTGATCACGGGTGGCGGAGAATCAGGGTTCCAGGCCAGAGAGGGAGCGTGAGAAAGAGAGACCACATCCAAGGGAGGATTCATTTTTTCAAATTTAAAATTATAGAGTTGAAATATGGGAGAAATTATTAAAGCGTAAAAGTGTGAAAACTTTTCAAAGTTTAAGCATTGAATGAAAGGATGTGGCGCGCATTAATTACTGAATAATTTATTACATTTTATTCCCCGTCACCTATGCAGAGCAGGGGTTTATTCACGTCTAAAAATGTATAATGTCAACCCAAGAATGTAACTGAAAAATTATTGAAATTTATTAAGCTGTCAACTAGGTAGAGGAGGGGTATATTACATCCATAAATTGGTGAATTTCACCCAAAAATGTAACTAACAATTTTTTTTTTTAAACCTGTCTACTAGGTATAGCAGTGGTACATCACAACCAAGAATTGGTGAATTTCACCGGAAAATGTAACTGACTATTTTTTATTTTATTTTTCCTGTCTACTAGGTATAGCAGTGGTACATCACACCCAGAAATTGGTGAATTTCACCAGAAAATGTAAATGACAATATTATATTTTTTTTACCGGACTACTAGGTATAGCAGTGGTACTATAGACCCAAAAATTGGTAAATTTCACCTGAAAATATTAAATTAAAATAATCTTTTTTTTTTTTACCGTCCTACTAGGTATAGCAGTGGTACTATACACCCAAAAATTGGTGAATTTCACCCTAAAATGTTAATGACAAGAATATTTTTTTTTTTTCACCGGCCTACTAGGTATAGCAGCGGTACTATACACCCAAAAATTTGTGAATTTCACCAGAAAATGTAAATTACAATAATTGTTTATTTTTTTTAGAGCCTACTAGGTATAGCAGTGGTACTATACACCCAAAAATTGGTGAATTTCACCCAAAAATGTTAATGACAATAAAAATATATTTTTTAAACGGCCTACTAGGTATAGCAGTGGTACTATACACCCAAAAATTGGTGAATTTCACCCGAAAATGTAAATGACAAGAATATTTTTTTTTTTACTGGCCTACTAGGTATAGCAGTGTTACTATACACCCAGAAATTTGTGAATTTCACCTGAAAATGTTAATGACAATTTTATTTATTTTTTAACCAGCCTACTAGGTATAGCAGTGGTACTATACACCCAAAAATTGGTGAATTTTACCCAAAAATGTTAATGACAATTTTTTTTTTTAACCGGCCTACTAGGTATAGCAGTGGTACTATACACCCAAAAATTGGTGAATTTTACCCAAAAATGTTAATGACAATTTTTTTTTTTAACCGGCCTACTAGGTATAGCAGTGTAGCAGCACCCCCAGAGGAAGGTTTCAAATCGAAACGCGCGTCGGGGTGTGGACTTGTTACTATTTTATATACGGTACGTGACCTCATTCTATTTACCTGCTTGCCTGTTATACCTTTTGCGGTCTTTTGCTTCCTGACTAAACATTTATCATGTGTTTTTTCTTGTAATTGTTTTGTAACTTGCACATGCACTTTACTATCCGCCCAATTTAGTTGAATAGGTATATATATATATTCAAAGACCCACATTGGAGGGTTACCTCTCTTTTTTCTGCTTATATGACAGTTTGCACTTGCACTTTATATTTGATGATATTACCTGTACTCTTACCAATAGTGGGTACCCTTTCAATATATATTTCATACGGCAGCTTTGTCCTATTTAGAAGTATTCATACTCAGGTCATTTTTCTTTTTACATTTTTTGTACTCTACAAATTCTCCCAGGATTGTACTGCACTTTGTGCATTTGTCTGTCATCTCTTTGTATGCTTTTAATTATACATTCAATAAAACTATATTTTTACAGCTTATTAGCTCTCAGTGTTCCTTTATAGGTTTTCTATTAGTTTCTGAGTTAAGCTCTTGTGAGGGGCTTCACCACCGCTTCACGCTATTCCTTGTGTAATCTATTTTTGTATTAATTAGGTATAGCAGTGGTACTATACACCCAAAAATTTGTGAATTTCACCCGAAAATGTTAATGACAATTTTATTTATTTTTTAACCGGCCTACTAGGTATAGCAGTGGTACTATACACCAAAAAATTGGTGAATTTCACCCGTAAATGTAAATGACAAAGTAGTGAAATAATATAAAATAAAATACGTACAAATAAAATAAAAAATTGATTTATGAGGTGGAGTTCCATGTGGAGTAGGAGTTTGAGAAGGCGGTGAATGTAGCGGAGTAGGTGGAAGTGGCGGTGGAGGAGGACGAGGTAGCCAACACAGGTTTTTGGTTTTAATTTAATTTTTTAAAATTAGGGTACACTCTAAAAGAGTGTGAAATATCCAAAATACAAACATGAGCAATTGCGCTGCAGTATAACAATGGCTGCTTAGTGCCGGTATACATGTCTATTCTGGACAAGGTACGGACAAGTCCTGAGGGATCCATGCCTGGCTCATTTTAATGAATGTGAGCTTGTCCACATTGGCTGTGGACAGGCGGCTGCGCTTGTCTGTGATGACGCCCCATCTGTTATGACGCCCCCTGCCATGCTAAACACACGTTTAGATAATACACTAGCTGCAGGGCAGGCCAGCACCTCCAAGGCGTAAAGGGCAAGTTCAGGCCATGTGCCCAATTTGGAGACCAAGAAGTTGAAGTTGGGGGCAGACCCGTCATTCAGTACCTGTAGGCGTGTACACACATACTGCTCCACCATGTTGGTGAAATGCTGCCTCCTGCTAAGACGTTCCATATCAGCTGGTGGTGCTAGTTGTTGTGGCGTGCTGACAAAGCTTTTCCACATTTCGGCCATGCTAACCCTGCCTTCTAAAGTGCTGGCGGTGCCCCAGCTGCGTTGGCGTCCTCTTACTCATCCTCTGCCTTCGCCTTGTGCTTCCACTGTGCCCCCGCTGTCAGGTGGGAATGCCACCAGCAGCGCGTCTACCACCGTGCGCTTGTAGTCGCGCATCTTACGATCACGCTCCAGTGAAGGAATTAAGGACGATACGTTGTCCTTGCAACGGGGATCCTGCAGCGTGGCCACCAAGTTATCAGCACAAGTTAGAATGTGGGCAACTCGGCAGTCGTTGCGGTGACACTGCAGCATGTAATCGCTCATGTGTGCCAGGCTGCCCAGAGGCAATGAAAAGCTGTCCTCTGTGGGAGGTGTATCGTCTGTGTCCTCTGTATCCCCCCCAGCCACGCAACAGTGATGGTCATGAGCTGGTCTGGGTGCCACCCTGCTGTGAACATGGTTTCTCCTCCTCCATCTCCTCCTCCACCTTGTCATCCTCCAGAACTGTGCCCTGTCTGGACAATTGTGTACCTTGGGTTGATGGGTGCAGGAACCCACCCTCGGAGCCACTTGGGAATGACTGGCCAGAAACCCTACGAAATGATCCCTCTTCCTCCTCCTACTCCTGTGCCACATCCTCTTCAATCATCGCCAGGTGCGTTTTTTCAAGGTGGCATAGAAGTAGGATAGTAACGCTGAGAACGGCGTTATTGGCACTGGCCATGTTGGTGGAGTACTCGAAACAAGGAACACAGGTCTCGCATGGAGGCCCAGTCATTGGTGGTGAAGTGGTGCTGTTTCGCCGAGCGACTCACCCGTGTGTGCTGCAGCTGAAACTCCACTATAGCCTGCTGCTGCTCGCACAGTCTGGCCAGCATGTGCAGGGTGGAGTTCCACCTTGCTGGCACGTCGCATATGAGGCGGTGAATGGGAAGGCTGAAGTTACGCTGCAGCGCTGACAGGAGAGCAGCAGCAGGGTGAGAACGCCGAAAGCGCGCACAGACGGCCCGCACTTTATGCAGCAGCTCTGACATATCGGTGTAATTTGTAAGTAATTTCTGCACCACCAAATTCAGCACATGCGCCCGTCAAGGGATGTGCGTCAAACCGGCTAGTCCCAGAGCTGCTACGAGATTTCGCCCATTATCGCACACAACCAGGCCGAGCTTGAGGCTGACTGGCACAAACCACTCATCGGTCTGTTGTTCAAGGCCCGTCCAAAGCTCCTGCGTGGTGTGGGGATTGTTCCCCAAACAGATAAGTTTTTAAACTGCCTGCTGTCGTTTACCCCTGGCTGTGCTGAAGTTGGTGGTGAAGGTGTTACGCTGACTGGATGAGGAGCTGGTAGAGGATGAGGAAGCAGAGTAAGAGGAGGAAGCAACAAGAGGCAAACTGAAGCGCCCTGCAATCCTCGGTGGTGGAAGGACATGCTTTAAACTGCTATCCGCCTCAGGCCCAGCCGCCACTGCAATTTTACTAGTGTGCTGTTATAAGATATAACGGCCCTGATCGTGCTTACTGGTCCACGTATCCGTAGTCAGGTGCACCTTGCCACAGATGGCGTTGCGCAGTGCACACTTGATTTTGTCCCCTACTTGGTTGTGCAGGGAAGGGATGACTCGCCTTGAAAATAAATGGCAGCTGGGCACGATGTACTGTGTGAGCCACCGCCATAAGGTCTTTAAAACTATCCGTCTCCACCAGACGGAATGACAGCATTTCAAAGGCCAGTAATTTAGAAATCCTGGCATTCAGGGCTAGGGATCGCGGGTGGGTAGGGGGGTACTTCCTCTTCCTCTCTAGCATTTGGGAGATGGAGAGGTGAACGCTTCCGTGGGACATTGTGGAGATGCTTGGTGACCCAGGTGTTGGTGTTGCTGGCAGATCCTCTGTTTGCAGGGTGGCAGTTGGCACTGTCACTCCAGAGGTGGATGAAGAGGCCAAGACTGCAGCAGAAGAGGAAGCAGGAGGAGCCAGAGACCTTTCTTGGTTTTTGAGGTGTCTACTCCACTGCAGCTCGTGCTTTGCACTTAAATGCCTGGTCATGCAGGTTGTGCTCAGGTTGAGAACATTTATGCCTCGCTTCAGGATCTGATTGCACAGCCTGCAAACCACTCGTGTCTTCTCGTCAGCACATTGTCTGAAGAACTGCCACGTCAGGGAACTCCTTGGAGCTGGCTTTGGTGTGCTCGGTCCCTTGCTGCGGTGGGCAGTAGCAGGCGTACTGTCTAGAGGATGGCCGCTCCGCTTTTGCACCCTGTTCCCTCTTCTGCTGTGCTGGTGGCTCTGTGCGACCACCGCCTCTTCCTACGAACGACATATGTCACTCGCATGACCTTGATTCCATGTGGGGTCGAGGACCTCATCGTCCTCCACATCACCTTCCACCCAGTCTTCATCCCTGCCTTCCTTGTCGGTCTGCACACTTTCGAAAGCCCCAGCAGTTGGCACCTCTGTTTCGTCATCATCCGAGACGTGCTGCGATGGTCCTCCCATCTTCTCATCTTGAAAGATAAGTGGTTGGGCATCGGTGCCCTCAATCTCTTCCACTTCTGGGGCAGGGCTAGGTGGATGGCCCTGGGAAACCCTGCTAACAGAGTCATCAAAAAGCAGAAGAGACTGCTGCATGACTTGAGGCTCAGACTGCTTGGCTGATTTGCAAGGGGGTGAGGTGAAAGACTGATGGACATCGGCTGCAGGTGCCAACTGTGGTCTTTCAGCAAGAGACTGGGTGGGAGACAATGTGAAGGAATTGGATCCACTGTCAGCAACCCAATCTACTATCGCCTGTACTTGATCAGGCCTCACCATTCGTAGAGAAGCATTAGGCCCGACCAAATACTGTTGCAGGTTTTGTCGCCTACTCGCACCTGAAGAAGGGGTTTCACTTGTGCGTGTAGCTGGCACAGATCGACCACGTCCTCTCCCTGCAAAAGGAGGTCCACCAGCAGCAGCACGACCAGGGTCACATCCCTTATCTGACGCTCTCCTCATATTTTTCGAATTTAAGATCTTGCCCTAAATGGCTGTTTAATTAATAGTAGAATAGAACGACAGTATGTAAAGGGTGTATCTCACACGGCCTGAACCAGACTAGGCCTCAATTAAAGTTTTTTTTTGCCCAAAATGGCTGTATTTCAAATGCCAGAATCAAACCCCTGTATGTAGAGGGTGTATGTCACAGGGCCTGAACCAGTGTAGGCCTAAATTAAAGTTTTCTTTGCCCAAAATGACTGTATTTCAAATACCTTAATCAAACCCCTGTATGTAGAGGATGTATCTCACACGGCCTGAACCAGTGTAGGCCTGAATTTAATATTGGTGCACCAAATAGCAGTATTTCAAATGCCTAAATCAAAACCCTGTATGTAGAGGGTGTATCTCAGACGGTCTGAACCAGTGTAGGCCTGAATTAAATATTTATTTGCCCAAAATGGCTGTATTTCAAAAGGCTGTATTTCAAATGCCTGAATCAAACCCCTGTATGTAGAGGGTGTATCTCACACAGTCTGAACTAGTGTAGGCCTGAATTAAATATTTCTTTGCCCAAAATGGCTTTATTTCAAATGGCTGTATTTCAAATGCCTGAATAAAACCCCTGTATGTAGAGGGTGGATCTCACACGGTCTGAATCAGTGTAGGCCTGAATTTAATATTTCTTTGCCCAAAGTGACTGTATTTCAAATGCCTGAATCAAACCCCTGTATGTCGAGGGTGTATCTCACAGGGCCTGAACCAGTGTAGGCCTAAATTAAAGATTTCTTTGCCAAAAATGGGTGTATTTCAAATGGCTGCATTTCAAATTCCTAAATCAAACCCCTGTATGTAGAGGGTATATCTCACAGGGCCTGAACCAGTGTAGGCCTGAATTAAATATTTCTTTGACAAAAATGGCTGTATTTCAAATGGCTGTATTTCAAATGGCTGAATCAAACCCCTGTATGTAGAGGGTGTATCTCACATGGTCTGAATCAGTGTAGGCCTGAATTAAATATTTCTTTGCCCAAAATGGCTGTATTTCAAATGGCTGTATTTCAAATGCCAGAATCAAACCCCTGTATTTAGAGGGTGTATGTCACAGGGCCTGAACCAGTGTAGGCCTGAGTTAAAGGGTTTCTATCACTTTGTATGACATAATTAGTTGTCAGACACTAGCGATCTGCTATTGTCTGCTCTGGCCAACCATCCTACTAAAATTACTTGTGGGGCAGCGGTTTTGCTAAAAAAATAACTTTTATAAATATGCTAATGAGCCTCTAGGTGCTATGTGGGCGTCATTAGCACCTAGAGGCTCCGTCTACCTTCATACACAGCCGCCGCCCAGCGCGTCCCTCCAGCCCGCCCATGTCCTCCTCCGTGTGACGCAGCGGACGAGTTCTCGCGCATGCGCCGTGTGCGGCTGTATTCGGCGCATTTGAGATCTCAGCTCGGAGCGGTCAGACATTCAATGCGCATGCGCGGCTGTATTCGGCGCATGCGCATTGAATGTCTGACCGCTCCGAGCTGAGATCTCAAATGCGCCGAATACAGCCGCACACGGCGCATGCGCGAGAACTCGTCCGCTGCGTCACACGGAGGAGGACATGGGCGGGCTGGAGGGACGCGCTGGGCGGCGGCTGTGTATGAAGGTAGACGGAGCCTCTAGGTGCTAATGACGCCCACATAGCACCTAGAGGCTCATTAGCATATTTATAAAAGTTAGTTTTTTAGCAAAACCGCTGCCCCACAAGTGATTATAGTAGGATGGTTGGCCAGAGCAGACAATAGCAGATCGCTAGTGTCTGACAGCTAATTATGTCATACCAAGTGATAGAAACCCTTTAAAGATTTCTTTGACCAAAATGGCTGTATTTCAAATGCCTGAATCAAACCCCTGTATGTAGAGGGTGTATCTCACAGGGCCTGAACCATTATAGGCCTGAATTCAATATTGTTGCACCAAATGGCGGTATTTCAAATCTCTGAATCTAACCCAAATGTATTAAGGGTGTATCTCACAATGACATCTGCATCAAAGGCTGACAACTAAATTTGTTTAACAACTGAATTTGACAGCATTATAT
This sequence comes from Bufo bufo, assembly GCF_905171765.1. NCBI lineage: Eukaryota > Metazoa > Chordata > Amphibia > Anura > Bufonidae > Bufo > Bufo bufo. Next base: position 801,888,919 of record NC_053389.1, read on the forward strand.
CAGCCTGTAATTTCACACGTGCTGATGCTGCAAGGCCTGAAAATAGTGTTTTTTGTCAAAAAAGTGTGTTTTTAATACCCCAGAAAATGATGGGTGTATTTCTAGCTTAAATTGCACACTGACTAATCCAGATGTTGTAGATTGCCAAAAAAGTGTTTTTTTGGTAACAGAATATGAAAGCTGGATATATTAAACTTGAATTTAACACTTGCAGATCAGGAAAATACCGTTTTTAAAACCCCAGAAAATGATAGGTGTATTTCTACTTTAAATTGCACACTAACTAAGGCGAGTTCACACGCAAATCGCAGGCCGCAATACACGGCCACAAATCCGTGTGCATTCCGCATTACTGATGCGGACCCATTAACTTTAATAGGTCCGCAAATCCGGAATCGCGGAACGGCCGCACGGGACGGGACCCCTCGGAAGCACTACAGAGTGCTTCCGTGGGGTTACGTCCCGTACTTCCGTTCCGCAAAAAGATAGAACATGTCCTATCTTTTAGCGGAACGGGCGGATCGCGGACCCATTAAAGTGAATGGGTCCGCGATCCGATGCGACTGACCTACGGCCGGCGATCGTGCATTGCGGCCCGCTATTTGCGGGCCGCAGCACGGGCACTGGTCACACACTTTCGTGTGAACTCGGCCTAATCCAGATGTTGTAGATTGCCAAAAAAGTGTTTTTTTTGGTAACAGAATATAAAAGCTGTATATAATAAACTTGAATTTAACAGTTGCAGATCAGGAAAATACAGTTTTTTGGCAAAAAAGTGTGTTTTTAAAACCCCAGAAAATGATGGGTGAATTTCTAGCTTAAATTGCACACTGACTAATCCAGATGTTGTAGATTGCCATAAAAATTGTGATTTGCAATGTCCCAAAAGCTCAGATGCAGTGCTGGTGCACTGAGCTTGCATAAAATGGCCGCCGCCGCCGCCACCTACCTAACTAACAGAATTATAAAAGTTTTTTTTTTTTGGTCAATGGGTTCAGGGCAGGGTAAAACGATAGTGCCCTGCACCCACACAACTATTTCTCTGTAGATCGCTGAGTTAGATTCTCTCCTATTCTCTCCCTGAAATCACCAGCCGCATCCTCTCCCTACACTTGTAACAGCAGAGTGACATGCAGCGCTATGTGACTCCAGCTTATATAGAGCCTGGGTCACATGCTGCTCTGGCCAATCACAGCCATGCCATTAGTAGGCATGTCTGTGATGGCTTCTAAGGTCAGACAGTTAACCGCTTGTTGATTGGCTGCTCTGCAGCCTTTCATAAAGCGCCAAGAAAGCGCCGAACCCGAACTTTTACTGAAATGTTCGGGTTCGGGGTCCAAAAATCCTAAAGTTCGGTACGAACCCGAACTTTACAGTTCGGGTTCGCTCAACCCTAGGTCTGAATTAATTTTGAGGTCAGAGATTTTTAAGGTGTATGGTTTGTGAATTAAGTTTAGGTCTGGGTTTGTATCAGAATTAATTCTGAGGGTTTAATATACTTACAGGGTTTAGCCTGTGATTTTAAATGTATTTGGGGCTGTTTTGGGGCCTACATTTAATTAGGGGTGTCATCTGATTTCTGAATTTATGTCCCATCATACTCATCCTTCTTCATTACTATAGGGGGCAAATGTGTCCTACAATGTGCTCTCTATTCTTTTTGTAAGTTCTCTTTAGATTTCACAAAAAAAAACTTTGCTGGGCAAATTCATATTAGACCCTTTTGTAAATCCTAACCATAACATGGGGGTGTTTTCACATCTCTATTAGTTTTTTGTTTTGTTTTTTAACACAGAACATTTCAGGTGATCATCCCTCCTTTCTTCTAGCTTGTGGGCCAATGAGAAGGCTTTGTCACAGTTTAGCAACATCCCTAGCAACGAATAGAAAAGTTGCCTACTTGATATTTTGCGCGCATTACGCGAATAATACATTGCCGATTTTCGCAATCAAGAATATAATCTCAAATTCGCGAATTCACGAATATATGACGAATATTCTCCAAAATATTTGCGAAATATCGCAAATTCTAATATTGCCCCTGCCGCTCATCACTAATCTCTATTAAAGTGGTGACAATAAAGTACAGAAGGACACCATCAAGAATCTAATATGAAGTGCCAAAGAATGGGGTCCAGTAGTTCAAGAACCACACAAGACCCATGGAAACCAATCATCGTATGGCTGTCATTTCATCTCCTGTGAAGTCCTACCACTTGAGTGTTTATGTTGAGCTGAGACAGAGATGATATCTATTAATATTCTGTTGTAATCCAGCCAGAAGTACTGCTCTGGGGAAAGAAGACAGATTTACGCATTAGCTTTTTTCGGAAGACATCTGTGTGCACTTGAGATCAGTCTGGGAGCAATCAGCTCCATCGTTTATAAGAATACGGCGTCATTCTCTCTAATGAGCGGTATGGTTTTATATTTATCTGAAGGGTCTTTTCATCTCTGGTACCATGGAGCTGAAATAGGCTGACCCCAATCATGTGACTATTCAAATCTATTATGCTGGAATCCATGCCTACCAACAACATTATAGGGGAGATTTATCATCTTTCTTGCACCTGAAAAGTGGCATCATATCTGTTTGCAACTTGGGTACACCCTCCGCCGGTGCAGGGGATGTCAAGACCGTCACAGAAAGCGGCTTTCTAAATATATTTCCTCCTATATTTCTAAAACATAAAATCCATGAGTCGCCTAGTTCCATTCATATGATCATTTCAATGGGAAAATAATGACTTGTGAGATTGTATTTTATTTTATTTTTTTAAGTTAAATTTCCAGAACTCTCAATCAGTGAACTTAGCAGATCTTGATCAATGTAGCAAAGACAGATTTGTCATAGGTCTGCAATTTATCTGGTTTTCCACTGAATAAAAGATGAACCTATGGTATTATCTATCTGGGTGTACATATCTGATGCTGCCAACCTACATCCCAAGGGGTCTAACCTAATACTATGATAGACAGGGGTAGATAAAGAGCTGAAATAGACAAAGACATCTTGTCACAATTTTGTGCATGTTTTCTTCATACTATATTGTTATACCTCTCCAAGAAACAGGTCTAACAAAAATACGATTGAAGAGGATATTGGGTGTCCTCAACAAGGTCTATATAGTCCATCTTCTGTTTGTGCTTTCCTAATTTCTCTGTTATCCTTAGTAACATCACTTACGTGGTCGCGCATGCTCAGTTGCATCCTTTAACTGCCACTAGCCATATCTACAGTTGGAGGGAGAGGGTTGTATCAGAAAGTGAACTCCAACCTTGAGCTGTGAAAAAGAGAAAGCTGCAGGAGAAAGGACACATCCTATGAGCTGGGATAGGGAGACAGCCGCAGCAAAAAGGATACAACTTAGAGTGTCTTGACGGACAGCCAATTGGATCCTCCGGCTCAGTGCTGATGAAATTTTTTTGGGTCTTCCACTTGACTTTTTGTTCCATAACCCTCAGGATCATTTAAGAAATTCCAAATGACTGTCTTACTGAGTCCCACCTCAGCAGCGATGGCGCGCTGTGAGAGACCCTGCCTATGCAGTTCAACAACCCGACCACGTTCAAAAAGGGAGAGTTTTTTTTGCCTTTGCCATCACAACGTGTGACTACCTGACAGAAAATGACAATGAATCCACATCTTTGCACAGATTTGGCCTTTTAAAGGCATGTGGTCCTAAAATTTCGATCAGCTGAAAAACATCCTGTTTCAGTTTAATTGTTATTTTCAATTAATTGAATGCTCAAAAAATGTTTTGTCTCACTCTCATTTCTTCTTGTTGCATGTTGAAGCTCTACTTGGAACCTTGTTAAGATCCAACAATGTAAAATATGATTTTTTGCAGTTTTTCAAGTGGTCTTAAACTTTTGATCAGGACTGTACTTGGTTAACTTTGCCTGGTTTCATAACCTTCTTCTTCTCTTCTTTCAGCAGATGCACTCAACTGGATTGTGCAGTGACACCATGTCGGTTGAGACATCTGTTCCACAAATTGATTTTGTACCTGCAGCAGCTGAAGACTATGAAGAAGTGATGTCCATCTCTGGTGGGATATACAACGGAACGGACTATCTGCCTTTCATCTACCATAAATGGCTGGAGGAACCCCAGAGAAGAATGTTTCTTGCCAAGTGTGAAGGGAAAGTGGTGAGTAGAAGGAAAGATATTCTTGGTGCCTGAAGAAGGCACATTTATAAAAAAATATATATTTATCAATGGGGAGAAGGAAATAAGGCACCAATGGCCGACACCATTGATAGTGCTTTATGTTCTTTGTGAACAAAGGTTTGGATACATTAAAATACCAAATGACTCATCCTTCCCCCAAAATTGAAAGTGAGGATCTCCATACATATTAGAGATAGAGATGAGTGAATCGAAGTTGATAAAGTGGAATTTGATCCAAATTTTAGGAAAAATTCGGTTCACACTGAATCAAAATTTCAACATTTTTTTTCCCTAAAATGGATGCTGCACGTGTTAGGACATGGAGCAAAGAACTCTGGGAATGAGGGATCACCCACAATGCCATCCATGCAGCCAATCAGCAGCCAGCCAGCCCTGTGATGTTACAGCCCTATAAATAGCCTCATCCATCTTGGATTCTGCCATTTTCCAGTGTGCTTAGTGCAGGGAGAGACGTCATCAGGCGCTAGGGACAGTGGTAGGAAAGACTTTATTGTGTCGGAAAAAACGATATACAAGTTCAGGGAAAGATTATTCAAGGTGTAGGGAAAGGATACGGAGGAATCATTCCACAGCATTTATGTAAAACAGGGTTCAGTAGGGGAGTTTACAGCCTGAGTAATAGGAGCAATTCTATTACACCTTGCTGCATTTATTGGGGATCTAATTTGCAATGTTACTGCTGGTTTTAGGTTTGAATTTATATGATATATCCTTGTTTGTTATTGTGGTGCAAGTTCTGTGTGATACAGCCATTTACGGGGTGTATTAATAGGAAATATATGTACGTCATATTAACCATTCTGCGGTGCATTTAAATTGTTCTATAGACAAATCCAGCTAATTAGCAGATATTACTATATATCTGGGTTATAATCTAAAACTATGCTCCAGCAAAAAATAACCCTTAAAACTAATAATCTTTATTTCAATCACTTTAAAAACTGGGAGTGGACATCCCAAATACAAACAGATGGTTATCAGTGCAGGTCTTATGTATACAGACCAATAATAAGCACCCAGGGAAAAAGGGAGGTGGGAAATCTGTCCCTTTGCTCCCCCCATTACAATCCTCAGCCCAGGGATGGCCCCTAATGGTGGGGACTCCCTGTCCTCGAACCTGGACTAGTATTGCCCTCATGAGACCCTGGGGGGATACCAAAAAGAATGTGAATAATCACAGTTCCCTAGTTAAGGTGCTTATAAAAAATAATATAAATACAAAAAACACCCAACCCTGTTAGAAGGGCCTAAGGGTGGATCACATTCACACTCACAGTCACGATATTGTAAAGGACCCAGGAGTGAATGCGTAATCCACACGTTGATTTAAATAATGCAAACAAACCCCGACGCATTTCTCCCATTCATGGGTTCATCAGGGGGTCAAAAGGATTTGGGTGAGGGATGCCAATATAAAGGTAACATGGCATCCACAACTAGAAATAAATACCAATAGATATATGATAGGGCATCGATAGCCAATGGCAGGAAGAGCAATCTATTATTTACAGACAAATTGTAGTAATATGACCAAAGTCAGCCCCAGTCTGTAATTATGTTAGTAACAGGGCCTATGCGAAGTCCACCGCAGGTATGTAAATAAAAAATACATAGGGAGGGATCGGCGATACTAGATGCACAGGATCACCCAATGCGTTCCACAGCTCGGCATCGAGAAATAGCCTGCCAGGTAAAGGTGGCAATTCTCAGCCTTGTTGCACATAACATTTATGAGTAATAGCCCGAGTCTGATCACATATTAACGCTAACCCTTATTAAGGTCATACATAGCAAAGGTAAAATAAATAGATGTCATATAGAAAACAAGTTTAAGTGAGCCAAATAGATATCATACTATTTAGTACATAAATATGAAAAATGTACGAGTATATATATAAATGGATTAGGACCGGTCTAGAACACATGGCAGACAGATGAACAAAGAAAGAGAGATAGAGTGAATGTGGCAGATGAGAGTCCCTCCACTGAAAAACCATCAAACTCAACCTAAAAGGTATAGAGGTTGTCATAATCTCGCAAGCGAAAAATCCAATTCGCTAACTGTTTGGAACAATCAGAATTCACCAGGCCAGGCCTTTAGAGGACAGGAGATAGTACAGTATCAATTACATCCAAATATTAATCCACGCTATAATCAGGTGGATGCAATTAGCCACTTACAAAAAGCAGGCAAATGTCAGTCTCTCATTAATGCCCAGGGGGGACTGGGATCGGAATCAATGTATCCATTCACATTCCTTTTGCAGGATTTTCCTATCCCAGTCACCCCCCCCCTTCCCCTTCCCGGGGAGATGGTGGAACAAGTTCAAGTATGGAGAATCTCAAACATCTCGGATCCCCCCCCCATGAATCTCATTGACATGTGATGCGACTGGCGTGACATTCTTTTTGACTACGTCGTTAACGTGTTCACATATCCTTCTCCTGACCTCTCTCACAGTTTTCCCTAAATAGTTCATCGGACAGGGGCACTGACAGATCTGCACTGATAACCGTCTGTTTGTATTTGGGATGTCCACTCCCAGTTTTTAAAGTGATTGAAATAAAGATTATTAGTCTTTGCTGGAGCATAAATTGTTCTATAGTTTATTTTCTTAGTGTAAAAAAAAAGGGGTGCAGTTGCATCGTACTACAGCTTTTTTTGGGGTGTATTAGTGGAAAAAACAAGTATGTTTTATTTGCCGTTCTGGGGTGCAGTTATATTGTTCTACAGCTTTTTGGGGTGTATTAATTTCCTTTTAATTTAATTATTTTATCATACGGTATGTCAGACAGGCAGATGACAGGGCCTTGAAAGGGAACGGGCATTGGCCAAAATGTTTCTGTTGCAGGCAGCAGAAGAAGGGGGGGGTGGCAGCAGGAGTCCCAGCGAGAGGGCTGAGCTTCCAGTGTCATTTAGCGGTCGTGTCTTGACCAGCAACTTAGCGGTGCTTGAATGGGTGAGACTGTCTTCTACTTTTTTGCAAGTGACATCAGACACCTAGAGCAAAGAGTCAGTGGGTTCTTCAGACACAACACGCGTAGTTGGCATGGCCCGGGAGCAGGCACCTGTCCTCAACCTGCCTTTGTCCTTTTCTGTTCCCTTTGTTAGAGAAGTATTATATGCCGTAGGCTCCGCTCCACTTTTCAGGGGGGAAACTGCTCCGCGTCCTTCATTACGAAATCAAATCCTGACTTTCTCCTCAACAACTCACAATCAGAACCATGGTGACCAACAATGAGATGAACATGGCATCGGCGCTGCGTCAAGGAGGGTTGAACCATGCACCCTGCATGGTGCACGTGTTCAATCTGATTGTAAAGCGGTTCCTGAAGTCTTCCGCCCATCTGCAGAACATCCTGAAAATGGGCAGGAAACTTTGCATGCACTTCAGCCACTCGTACACCGCCAAGCACACCCTCCTTGAGCTACAGCGGCAGAACGGCATCCCCCAACATAGGCTGATATGCGACGTTTCCACCCGTTGGAATTCCACTCTCCATATGTTAAACTGATTATATGAACAGAGAAAGGTCATAAACAAATTCTTGTTGATACAGGCGGACATAGGTATTCCCCTGTGTAACTTTGTTGTTAGCCAGTGGCAGCTCATGCGTGACAACTGCCGTCTGATCGGGCCCTTTGAGGAGGCCACTTTATTTGTCAGGACTAGAGTTGAGCGAACACCTGGATGTTCGGGTTCGAGAAGTTCGGCCGAACTTCCCGGAAATGTTCGGGTTCGGGATCCGAACCCGACCCGAACTTCGTCCCGAACCCGAACCCCATTGAAGTCAATGGGGACCCGAACTTTTGGGCACTAAAAAGGCTGTAAAACAGCCCAGGAAAGAGCTAGAGGGCTGCAAAAGGCGAATACCTTAGGGTGTCTACTTTCCGAAATGGGGTCATTTGTGGGGTGTTTGTACTGTCTGGCCATTGTAGAACCTCAGGAAACATGACAGGTGCTCAGAAAGTCAGAGCTGCTTCAAAAAGCGGAAATTCACGCTATAACTTTTACCCAAACCATTTTTTTTTTTATCAAAGACATGTAGAACAATAAATTTAGAGAAAAATGTATATATGGATGTCGTTTTTTTTGCAAAATTTTACAACTGAAAGTGAAAAATGACATTTTTTTGCAAAAAAAATCGTTAAATTTCGATTAATAACAAAAAAAGTAAAAATGTCAGCAGCAATGAAATACCACCAAATGAAAGCTCTATTAGTGAGAAAAAAAGGAGGTAAAATTCATTTGGGTGGTAAGTTGTATGACCGAGCAATAAACGGTCAAAGTAGTGTAGGTCAGAAGTGTAAAAAGTGGCCTGGTCATTAAGGGTGTTTAAGCTATAGGGGCTGAGGTGGTTCATCACAGAATTAGACTTGTATCTGCACTGTAGCGTGTATGTGAAGTTATTGAGAACTACCCTATCAGCACCTTGAATCTAATATACCCTTTTAGGGATAGATTTAAAGTAGGCCTGATACTAGAGTTGAGCGAACACCTGGATGTTCGGGTTTGAGAAGTTCGGCCGAACTTCCCGGAAATGTTCGGGTTCGGGATCCGAATCCGACCCGAACTTCGTCCCGAACCCGAACCCCATTGAAGTCAATGGGGACCCGAACTTTTGGGCACTAAAAAGGCTGTAAAACAGCCCAGGAAAGAGCTAGAGGGCTGCAAAAGGCAGCAACATGTAGGTAAATCCCCTGCAAACAAATGTGGATAGGGAAATGAATTAAAATAAAAATTTTAAAAATAAAAATGAACCAATATCAATTGGACAGAGGTCCCATAGCAGAGAATCTGGCTTCACGTCAGCAGAGAATTAGTCTCTTCATGCCATAGCAAAGAATCTGGCTTCATGTCAGCAGAGAATAAGTCTCTTCATGCCATAGCAGAGAATCTGGCTTCATGTCAGCGCAGAATCAGTCTTCATGTCATAGCAGAGAATCAGGCTTCACGTCACCCACCACTGGAACAGGCCACTGTCACATATTTAGGCCCAGGCACCCAGGCAGAGGAGAGAGGTCCCGTAACAGAGAATCTGGCTTCATGTCAGCGCAGAATCAGTCTTCATGTCATAGCAGAGAATCAGGCTTCACGTCACCCACCACTGGAACAGGCCACTGTCACATATTTAGGCCCAGGCACCCAGGCAGAGGAGAGAGGTCCCGTAACAGAGAATCTGGCCTTATGTCAGCACAGAATCAGTCTTCATGTCATAGCAGAGAATCAGGCTTTACGTCACCCACCACTGGAACAGGCCACTGTCACATATTTAGGCCCAGGCACCCAGGCAGAGGAGAGAGGTCCCGTAACAGAGAATCTGGCCTTATGTCAGCACAGAATAAGTCTTCATGTCATAGCAGAGAATCAGGCTTTACGTCACCCAACACTGGAACAGGCCACTGTCACATATTTAGGCCCAGGCACCCAGGCAAAGGAGAGAGGTCCCGTAACAGAGAATCTGGCCTTATGTCAGCACAGAATCAGTCTTCATGTCATAGCAGAGAATCAGGCTTTACGTCACCCACCAATGGAACAGGCCACTGTCACATATTTAGGCCCCGGCACCCAGACAGAGGAGAGAGGTCCCGTAACAGAGAATTTGGCCTTATGTCAGCACAGAATCAGTCTTCATGTCATAGCAGAGAATCAGGCTTTACGTCACCCACCACTGGAACAGGCCACTGTCACATATTTAGGCCCCGGCACCCAGACAGAGGAGAGAGGTCCCGTAACAGAGAATTTGGCCTTATGTCAGCACAGAATCAGTCTTCATGTCATAGCAGAGAATCAGGCTTTACGTCACCCACCACTGGAACAGGCCACTGTCACATATTTAGGCCCCGGCACCCAGACAGAGGAGAGAGGTCCCGTAACAGAGAATCTGGCCTTATGTCAGCGCAGAATCAGTCTTCATGTCATAGCAGAGAATCAGGCTTCACGTCACCCACCACTGGAACAGGCCACTGTCACATATTTAGGCCCAGGCACCCAGACAGAGGAGAGAGGTCCCGTAACAGAGAATCTGGCCTTATGTCAGCGCAGAATCTGTCTTCATGTCATAGCAGAGAATCAGGCTTCACGTCACCCACCACTGGAACAGGCCACTGTCACACATTTAGGCCCCGGCACCCAGACAGAGGAGAGGTTCATTCAACTTTGGGTTGCCCCGCAATATAATGGTAAAATGAAAATAAAAATAGGATTGAATGAGGAAGTGCCCTGGAGTAGAATAATATATTGTTAAGGGGAGGTAGTTAATATCTAATCTGCACAAGGGATGGACAGGTCCTGTGGGATCCATGCCTGGTTAATTTTTATGAATGTCAGCTTGTCCACATTTGCTGTAGACAGGCGGCTGCGTTTGTCTGTAATGACGCCCCCTGCCGTGCTGAATACACGTTCAGACAAAACGCTGGCCGCCGGGCAGGCCAGCACCTCCAAGGCATAAAAGGCTAGCTATGGCCACGTGGACAATTTAGAGACCCAGAAGTTGAATGGGGCCGAACCATCAGTCAGTACGTGGAGGGGTGTGCACAGGTACTGTTCCACCATGTTAGTGAAATGTTGCCTCCTGCTAACACGTTCCGTATCAGGTGGTGGTGCAGTTAGCTGTGGCGTGGTGACAAAACTTTTCCACATCTCTGCCATGCTAACCCTGCCCTCAGAGGAGCTGGCCGTGACACAGCTGCGTTGGCGACCTCTTGCTCCTCCTCTGCCTTCGCCTTGGGCTTCCACTGGTTCCCCTGTGACATTTGGGAATGCTCTCAGTAGCGCTTCTACCAACTTGTGCTTGTACTCGCGCATCTTACTATCACTCTCCAGTGTAGGAAGTAAGGTGGGCACATTGTCTTTGTACCGGGGATCCAGCAGGGTGGCAACCCAGTAGTCCGCACACGTTAAAATGTGGGCAACTCTGCTGTCGTTGCGCAGGCACTGCAGCATGTAGTCGCTCATGTGTGCCAGGCTGCCCAGAGGTAAGGACAAGCTGTCCTCTGTGGGAGGCGTATCGTCATCGTCCTGTGTTTCCCCCCAGCCACGCACCAGTGATGGGCCCGAGCTGCTTTGGGTGCCACCCCGCTGTGAACATGCTTCATCCTCATCCTCCTCCACCTCCTCCTCATCCTCGTCCTCCTCGTCCTCCAGTAGTGGGCCCTGTCTGGCCACATTTGTACCTGGCCTCTGCTGTTGCAAAAAACCTCCCTCTGAGTCATTTCGAAGAGACTGGCCTGAAAGTGCTAAAAATGACCCCTCTTCCTCCTGGGCCACCTCCTCTTCCATCATCGCCCTAAGTGTTTTCTCAAGGAGACATAGAAGTGGTATTGTAACGCTGATAACGGCGTCATCGCCACTGGCCATGTTGGTGGAGTACTCGAAACAACGCAACAGGGCACACAGGTCTCGCATGGAGCTAGGTGGATGCCCTTGGGAAACCCTGGCAGCAGAGTCTTCAAACAGCATAAGAGACTGCTGCATAACTTGAGGCTCAGACAGTTTCCCTGATATGCATGGGGGTGATGTGACAGACTGATGGGCTTGGTTTTCATGCGCCATCTGTGCGCTTTTTGCAAAAGACTGGGTGGGAGATAATGTGAACGTGCTGGATGCACTGTCGGCCACCCAATTGACTAATGCCTGTACCTGCTCAGGCCTTACCATCCTTAGAACGGCATTGGGCCCCACCAAATATGGCTGTAAATTCTGGCGGCTACTGGGACCTGAGGTAGTTGGTACACTAGGACGTGTGGCTGTGGCAGAACGGGCAACGTCCTCTCCCAGCACCAGAGGGTCCACTAACACCACCACGACCATGTCCACGTCCGCGTCCGCGTCCCTTATTAGATGTTTTCCTCATTGTTCCCGTTCACCACAATTTTGAGAATGGCAAATTTGGGAATAGTTTTTCAACCCAGAACAAAAAATGTGCTTTTACGGTCACTACAAATAACTTGACCAGCTAAAACAGTACAGATTTGGTTGAATAGAAATGTGAGGCCTGTTTTTTTTTTGCGCTATGTGACAGGTATAGGTTTAATCACAGAATTAGACTTCTATCTGCACGGTAGCGTGTGTCTTAGGATTTTCTGAATGACACTATCAGCACCTTCAATGTAAGATATCCTTTTTGGGATAGATTTCAAGTAGGCCTCATATAGCAGAAACTAGTTATTTTGAGAATGGCAAATTTGGGAATAGTTTTTCAACCCAGAACAAAAAGTGTGCTTTTACGGTCACTACAAATAACTTGACCAGCTAAAACAGTACAGATTTGGTTGAATAGAAATGTGAGGCCTGTTTTTTTTTGCGCTGTGTGACAGGTATAGGTTTAATCACAGAATCAGACTTCTATCTGCACGTTAGCGTGTGTCTTAGGTTTTTCTGAATGAGACTCAGCACCTTCAATGTAAGATATCCTTTTTGGGATAGATTTCAAGTAGGCCTCATATAGCAGAAACTAGTTATTTTGAGAATGGCAAATTTGGGAATAGTTTTTCAACCCAGAACAAAAACTGTGCTTTTACGGTCACTACAAATAACTTGACCAGCTAAAACAGTACAAATTTTGTTGAATAGAAATGTCAGGTCTATTTTTTATGCGCTGGGTGACAGGCTCAACTTGCCCCTGATGTAGTATATGGCCAAAAAATAACCACACTATTGATGGTTAAATGCACTTGGGTGACACAGGCTCAGCCTGCACCAGATGTGGTATATGGCCAAAAAATAACCAGACTGTTGATGGTTAAATGCACTTCGGTGACACAGGCTCATCCTGCAGCTGATGTAGTATATGGCCAAAAAATAACCAGACTGTTGATGGTTAAATGCACTTCGGTGACACAGGCTCAGCCTGCAGCTGATGTAGGATATAGCACAAAATAACTACACTATTGATGGTTAAATACACTTGGTGATAGCTTGTGCTGGCGCACCACAAGTCACAAAATGGCCGCCGATCACCCCAGAAAAAAGTGATCTAAAAACGCTCTGGGCAGCCTCAAAAAAGTGAGCAAGTCGATATTAGCACTTCAATGATCCACAGCTGCAGATCGATCACAGAATGAAGTCTTTTGGAGGAGTTAATCTGCCTAATCTCGCCCTAACGTCGCAGCTGCAACCTCTCCCTATGTTTGAATCAGCAGAGTGACGTGCAGCGCTACGTGACCCAAGCTTATATAGAGGCTGGGTCGCATGCTGCACTGGCCAATCACAGCCATGCCAATAGTAGGCAAGGCTGTGATGGCCACTTGGGGCAAGTAGTATGACGCTTGTTGATTGGCTGCTTTGCAGCCTTTCAAAAAGCGCCAAGAAAGCGCCGAACACCGAACCCGAACCCGGACTTTTACGAAAATGTTCGCGTTCGGGTCCGTGTCACGGACACCCCAAAATTCGGTACGAACCCGAACTATACAGTTCGGGTTCGCTCATCCCAAGTCAGGACTAAGGGATAAACAAAGTCCTCAACGTCCACTGACTTATGTACTGGAACAGATGCTGCTAAATCTGTCTCGCCAGGGGACAGGAGACATGGCAACTATATCTCACAGCCACATGAGCCCTGTGGGGGCTTAACAAGTGGAGGAGGAAGAGGACATTCGAGCACAAGCAATGTGTAGAGAAATGGCTGGTTTTCATACACAGGTGACAGAAAAGGAGGAGCAGGAGCAGCCAGAGGAGCTACAGGGCAATGAGGAACAGGAGGCAGACGACCCAGACACACAGCGGCAGTATGCAGTGGAGATGGAGGCAGGGAGTTCCTCTGATTCACTTTGCAAATGGTCATCATGCTGCTGCTACCTCAACACTCTGTGGTCTCCTCATGCTGCTGCCACCTCAACACTATGTCAATAGGCCACTCTGTGGTCTCCTCATGCTGCTGCCATATCACTACTCTGCAGTCTCCAAATGCTGCTGCCACCTCAACACTATGTCACTGGGCCACTCTGTGGTCTCCTCATTCTGCTGCCACCTCCCCACTCTGTCACTAGGCCACTCTGTGGACTCCTCATGCTGCTGCCACATCACTACTCTGTGGTCTTCTCATTCTGCTCTCTCCTCAACACTATGTCACTCGGCCACTCTGTGGTCTACTCATGCTGCTGCCACCTCACCACTCTGTGGTCTCTTAATGCTGCTGCTACCTCAACACTATATCAATAGGCCACTCTGTGGTCTCCTCATGCTGCTGCCACATTACTACTCTGCGGTCTCCTCATGCTGCTGCCACCTCAACACTATGTCACTGGACCACTCTGTGGACTCCTCATGCTGCTGCCACCTCCCCACTCTGTCACTGGGACACTCTGTGATCTCCTCATGCTACTGCAAAATCACTACTCTGTAGTCTCCTCATGCTGCTGCCTCCTCAACACTATGTTACTGGTCCACTCTGTGCTCTCCTCATGCTGCTGACACATCACTACTCTGTGATCTCCTCATGCTACTGCTATTTCAACACTATGTCACTTCTCCACACTGCAGTCTCCTCATGTTGCTGCCACCTCAACACTATGTCATTAGGCCACTCTGTGGTCTCCTCATGCTGCTTCCACATCACCACTTTGTGGTTTCTTCATGCTGCTGCCACATCACTACTTTGTGGTCTCTTCATGCTGCTGCCACTTAGACACTATGTCACTGGGCCACTCTGTGGACTACTGCTGATGCAACCTCAACACTATGTCACTGGGCCACTCTGTGGTCTGTCATGCTGCTGCTGCATCACCACTCTGTGGTCTCCTCATGCTGCTGCCACCTCAACTTTATGTCACTGGGACACTCTGTGGTCTCCTCATGCTGCTGCCACTTCACCACTCTTTGGTCTCCTCATGCTACCTCAACACTATGTCAAAAGGCCACTTTGTGATCTCCTCGTGCTGCTGCACCCTTCCCACTCTGTCACTAGGACACTCTGTGATCTTCTCATGTTGCTGCCAAATCACTACTCTGTAGTATACTCATGCTGCTACCTCCTCAACACTATGTCACTGGGCCAATCTGTTTTCTCCTCATGCTGCTACCACATCACTATTTTGTGGTCTCGTTTTGTTGCTGCCACCTCCCCACTCTGTCACTGGGCAACATTGTGATCTCCTTATGCTGTTGCCACAACACTACTCTGTTGTCTCCTCATGCTGATGCGTCCTCAACACTATGTCACTGGGCAATTTTGTGGTTTCCTCATGCTGCTGCCACATCACTACTCTGTAGTCTCGATATGCTGCTGCCACCTTCCCACTCTGTCACTGGATTACTCTGTGGTCTCTAGTGCTGCTTTCACATCACTACTCTGTAGTCTCTACATGCTGCTGCCACTTCAACACTATGTCACTGGGCCATTCTGTGATCTACTCATGCTGCTGTTACCTCCCCACTCTGTCACTGGGACACTCTGTGGTCTCCTCGTGCTGCTGCAACATCACTACTCTCTAGTCTCCTCATGCTGATGCCTCCTCAACACTATGTCACTGGGCCACTCTGTGGTCTCCTCATGCTGCTGCCACATCACTATTCTGTGGTCTCCTCATGCTGCTGCCACCTCAACACTCTGTCACTGGGCCACTCTGTGCTCTCCTCATGGTGCTGCCACCTCCACACTCTGTCACTGGGCCACGCTGTGGTCTCCTAATGCTTCTGACACATCACTACTTTGTGGTCTCTTCATGCTGCTGCCACTTCAACACTATGTCACTGGGCCACTCTGTGGTCTCCTCATGCTGGTGCCACCTCAACACTATGTCACTGGGAAACTCTGTGGTCTCCTCATGCTGCTGCCACATCACTATTCTGTGCTCTCCTCATGGTGCTGCCATTTCCACACTCTGTCACTGGGCCATGCTGTGGTCTCCTAATGCTTCTGACGCATCACTACTCTGTGGTCTCCTCATACTGCTGCTACTTCAACATTATGTCACTGGGACACTCTGTGGTATCGTCATTCTGCTAGTACCTCAACACTATGTCACTGAGCCAGTCTGTGGTCTTCTCATGCTGCTGCTACTTCACCACACTGCAGTCTCCTCATGCTGCTGCCACCTTAAAACTATGTCACTAGGCCACTCTGCTTTTACATCACCACTCTGTGGTCGCCTTTTGCTGCTGTTACCTCAACACTATGTCAATAGGCCACTCAGTTTTTTACTCATGCTGCTGCCACCACCCCACTCTGTCACTGGGATACTGTGTAATCTTCTCATTCTGCTGCCACATCACTATGTTGTAGTCTTCTCCTGCTACTGCCACTCAACACTATGTCACTGGGCCACTTTGTGGTCTCCTCATGCTGCTGCCACGTCACTACTCTGTGGTCTCCTCATGCTGCTGCCATTTCAACACTATATCACTATGTCACTCGGTGGTCTCCTCATGCTGCTGCCACCTCAAGACTATGTCACTGGGCAACTCTGTGGTCTCCTCATGCTGCTGTCACATCATACTTTGTGGTCTCTTCATGCTGCTGCCACCTCAACACTATGTCTTTGGGCCACTCTGTGCTCTACCCATGGTTGTCTTCTCATGCTGCTGCAATATCACCATTCTGTGGTCTCCTCAAGCTGCTGCCACTCAACTGGGCCACTCTGTGGTCTCCCTATGCTGCTACCACACTATTACTCTGTGATCTCCTTATGCTGCTGCCACCTCAACACTCTGTCACTGGGCCATTATGTGCTATCCTTTTGCTGCTGCCACCTTTCCACTCTGTCACTGGACCAAGCTGTGGTCTCCTCATGCTGCTGCCACATCACTACTCTGTGGTCTTCTCATGCTGCTGATACTTCAACACTACATCATTGGGCCACTCTGTGGTCTCCTCATGCTGCTGCCACCTCAACACTATGTCACTGGGCCACTCTGTGGTCTCCTCATGCTGCTGCCACATCATACTTTGTGGTCTCTTCATGCTGCTGCCACCTCAACACTATGTCTTTGGGCCACTCTGTGCTCTACCCATGGTGCTGCACCCTCCACACTCTGTTACTGGGCCTCATGCTGCTGCTACTTCAACAATATGTCATTGGAACACTCTGTGGTATCCTCATGCTGCTGCCACCTCAACACTGTTACTGGGCCACTCTGTGGTCTCCTGCTGATGCAACCTCAACACTATGTCACTGGGCCACTCTGTAGTTTCTCATGCTGCTGCCGCATCAACACTCTGTGTTCTCCTCATGCTGCTGCCACCTCAACTTTATTTCACTGGGCCACTTTGTGGTCTTCTCATGCTGCTGCCACATCACTACTTTGTGGTCTCTTCATGCTGCAGCCACTTCAACACTATGTCAATGGGCCACTCTGTGGTCTCCTCATGCTGCTGCCACCTCAATACTATGTCACTGGGCCACTCTGTGGTCTCCTCGTGCTGCTGCCACATCACTATTCTGTGGTCTCCTCATGCTGCTGCTACTTCAACATTATGTCACTGGGACACTCTGTGGTATCCTCATGCTGCTACCACCTCAAAAATATGTTAATGGCCCAGTCTGTGGTCTTCTCATGCTGCTGCCACTTCATCACACTGCAGTCTCTTCATGCTGCTGCCACCTCAAAACTATGTCACTAGGCCACTCTGTGGTCTCCTCATGCTGCTTCCACATCACCACTCTGTGGTTTCTTCATGCTGCTGCCACATTATTACTTTGTGGTCTCTTCATGGTGCTGCCACTTTAACACTATGTCACTGGGTCACTTTGTGTTCTCCTGCTGATGCAACATCAACACTATGTCACTGGGCCACTCTGTGGTCTCCTCATGCTGCTTTCACATCACCACTCTGTGGTCTCCTTTTGCTGCTACCTCAACACTATGTAAATAGGCCACTCTGTTGTTTCCTCATGCTGCTGCCAACTACCCCACTCTGTCACTGGGATACTCTGTAGTCTCCTCATGCTGCTGCCTCCTCAACACTATGTCACTGAGACACTCTGTGGTCTCCTCATGCTGCTGACACATCACTACTCTGTGGTCTCCTCATGCTGCTGCTACTTCAACACTATGCCACTTGGCCACATTGTGGTCTCCTCATGCTGCTGCCACCTCAACACTATGTCACTGGGCCACTCTGTGGTCCTCTCATGCTGCTGCCTCTTCACCACATTGTAGTGTCATCATGCTGCTGCCATCTTAACACTATGTCACTAGGCGACTCTGTGGTCTCCTCATGCTGCTTCCACATCACCACTCTATGGTTTCTTCATGCTGCTGTCAAATTACTACTTTGTGGTCTCTTCATGCTGCTGCGACTTTAACACCATGTCACTGGGCCACTCTGTGGTGTCCTGCTTATGCAACCTCAACACTATGTCACTGGGATACTCTGTGGTCTCCTCATGCTGCTGCCAAATCACTGCTCTGTGTTCTCCTCATGCTGATGCATCCTCAACACTATGTCACTGGGCAACATTGTGGTCTCCTCATGCTGCTGCCGCATCACTACTTTGTGGTCTCTTCATGCTGCTGTAACCTTAAGACTATGTCACTGGGCCACTCTGTGGTCTCTCATGCTGCTGCTGCATCACCACTCTGTGGTCTCCTCATGCTGCTGCCACCTCAACACTATGTCACTGGGACACACTGTGGTCTCCCTATGCTGCTGCTGCAACATCACTACTCTGTAGTCTCCTCATGCTGCTGCCTCCTCAGCACTATGTCACTGGGCCACTCTGTGGTCTCCTCATGCTGCTGCCACATTACTATTCTTTGGTCTCCTCATGCTGCTGCCACCTTAGCACTCTCTTCACTGGGCCACTCTGTGGTGTCCTGCTTATGCAACCTCAACACGATGTCACTGGGCCACTCTGTAGTTTCCTTATGCTGCTGCCTCCTCACCACTCTGTCACTGGGCCACGCTGTGGTCTCCTCATGCTGCTGACACATCACTACTCTATGGTCTTCTCATGCTGCTGCCATCTCAACACTCTGTCACTGGGCCACTTTGCGCTCTCTTCATGGTGCTGCCACCTCCACACTCTGTCACTGGGCCACGCTATGGTCTCCTCATGCTGCTGACATATCATTACTCTGTGGTCTACTCATGCTGCTGCTACTTCAACACTATGCCACTTGGCCACTCTGTGGTCTCCTCATGCTGCTGACACATCACTACTCTGTGGTCTTCTCATGCTGCTGTCACTTTAACACTATGTCACTAGGCCACTCTGTGATCTTCTCATGCTGCTGCCACTTTAACACACTGTGGCCTCCTCATTCTACTGCCAACTCAACACTATGTTTTTTGGCCTCTCTGTGATCTACTCATGCTGCTGCCATATCACCAGTCTGTGGTCTTATCATGCTGCTGCCACCTCAACACTATGTCACTTGGCCACTCTGTGGTCTCCTCATGCTGCTGCCACCTCCCCACTAAGTCTCTGGGCCACTCTGTGGTCTCCTTATGCTGCTGCCACACCATTACTCTGTGATCTCCTTATGCTGCTGCCACCTTAACACTATGTCATTGGGCCACTCTGGGGTCTCCTCATGCTGCTGCTGCCTCCCCACTCTGACACTGGACCACTCTGTGGACTCCTTATGCTGCTGCCACACCACTACTCTGTTGTCTCCTCATGCTTCTGCCACCTCAACACTATGTCACTGGGGCACTCTGTGGTCTCCTCATGCTGCTGCCACATCACTACTCTGTGGTCTCCTTATGCCGATGCATCTTCAACACTTTGTCACTGGGCAACTTTGTGGTCTCCTCATGCTGCGGCCACATTACTACTTTGTGGTCTCTTCATGCTGCTTCCACTTTAACACTATGTCACTTGCCACTATGTGGTCTCCTCCTGCTGCTGCCACCTTAAAACTATGTCTGCTGCTGCCACATCACTACTTTGTGGTCTCGTTATGTTGCTGGCATCTCCCCACTCTGTCACTGGGCCACTCTGTGGTCTCCTCTTGCTGCTTCCATATCACTACTCTGTAGTCTCTTCATGCTGCTGCCACTTGAACACTATGTCACTGGGCCACTCTGTGGTTTCCTCATTCTGTTGCCACCTCCCCACTCTGTCACTGGGACACTCTGTGGTCTCCTCATGCTGCTGCAACATGACTACTCTGTAGTCTCCTCATGCCGCTGCCTCCTTAACACTATGTCATTGTGCCACTCTGTGGTCTCCTAATGTGGCTGCCACCTCAACACTCTGTCACTGGGCCACTCTGTGGTGTCCTGCTTATGCAACCTCAACACTATGTCACTGGGCCACTCTGTGCTCTCTCATGCTGTTGCATCACAACTCTGTGGTCTCCTCATTCTGTTGCCACCTCCCCACTCTGTCACTGGGACACTCTGTGGTCTCCTCATGCTGCTGCAACATGACTACTCTGTAGTCTACTCATGCTGCTGCCTCCTAAACACTATGTCACTGGGACAATCTGTGGTCTCCTCATGCTGCTGCCACAACACTACTCTGTGGTCTCCTCATGCTGATGCATCCTCAACACTATGTCACTGGGCAACTTTGTGGTCCTTTTATGCTGATGCCACCTCACTACTTTGTGGTCTCTTCATGCTGCTGCCACTTTTTTTTTAAATATAATTTTTATTAAGTTTACAAATTACTTTCAATAACATACAGAAATACCAATACTTTGGTGGTCAATACAATTGTATAATACAAATACAGATCGCAAGATATTCATAGACAATACTGTTCCCCTACCCTCCCTCCTCCCTTCCTCCCCAACTGGGAAAACCAACTATCCCCCCCCCCCCTCTCTCCCATCTTCTCTAATGTAAAGTAATAGCATTGCTTTTAATCAATCTGTAGTCTCCCCAGAGTTTGGGTTAATTTTTTCTTCAAGTACCACTCTGAGAGGATAAATGGGGCCATTAAAGTGCACATGTCTCTATCTGAATATACCACTCCTATAAAAGACTCCCATCTCCTGAAGAAAGAGTTAATAGATCGTTCTCCCATTTGTTCCGCTTCAATTCTCTCCATATCCAGGCAAATCCTAGCATGATTAAGAACTTCTGTCATAGACGGCAATTGCGGTTTGAGCCAGTGCTTGAAAATACAGCGTTTGGCTGCCAATAGTAAGATGTGAATAACTGGTTGCCTACTAATCCCGTTTGCCTGGGCATGAAAGAGCATCAAATCAGGAGACAAGGGTATTGAAATTTTCAGATAACGTTTGATCTGAAATCTGACTAGCCTCCAAAATTTCTGGGAAGCTGGGCAGGACCAAACACCGTGACTCAGGTCAGATTTGTTCAAAAGACATTTAGGGCACCTAGTTAGTCTATCAGAGGATGGAAGGGGTGACGAGGACTGGAACCCATAGATGGCCTTGTGGATAAATCTAAAATGAGATTCTCTCCAGACTTGATTAACTATAACCTTGTTAATAGTATTCCATCCCTGAATTACTAAATTATCTGCATCTAGTGAGGGAAATATTTTTTTCCAATGGGAAAATAAATTGTCTGCCAGACATTTCTGTTTGTTAACCTGCAACTCGTAATAAAGATCCGAAAGCGATCTTTTTTTGGAACCATCTGCCACCAATCGATCAAAGGCATTGACAGAGAACTCCCCAGTCATGTTTTTTACCCTAAGTCTGAGAAAGCTCATGACCTGGGCATGAGCCAGAAAGTGTTGCGGTTTAATTTGTGGGAATCTATTCTGCAGTTCTGCAAAAGACAAATAGGTCTTAGCTTGTTTATCCCAGAAGTATTGAACCCTCCTTAAACCATCTTGCTTCCATGGTTCAAAATGTTTTGCATCAATGCCTGCGGGAAACTCCGGGTGACCCCAGATTGGCATAAATTTTGAAATCATGAATGGGAGCTTGAATATTTTGCGCACCCCTTTCCAGGCCGCTATGGTATCTGTCAACAGGGTGCTTCGTTTGGCCACCAGGGGTAGAGCGGAGAACTTCGTGTGGAGGAGTGCCCCCAAAGACCATGGTCTGGCCAGTTGAGATTCCAACAGTGTATTAGTGTAGAAATTAGATCCGAAGATCCAATCAATACCATGTCTCAGCAGGCTGGCTAAATTGTAAGAACGGATGTCAGGTAGTGCCATTCCCCCTAACCCTTTTGGTAATTGAAGTTTTGGAAAAGCTATGCGGGGTTTGCGCCCCCTCCAAATGAAAGCCCTGAATGCAGATTCTAGATCCAATATATCCTTGTGTTTGATCAGAATGGGGATCGTTTGCATCGGATATAGGAGCTTTGGAATGCACATCATTTTGATCAATTGTATTCTACCTCCCAAGGACAGTGGGGAGTTCATCCACCTCTGTAAGTCTCCTTTGATCTTTTGGATAATGGGTGGATAATTTAAAGAATAGAGCGACCCTGAAAATCTTCCTACTTGAATACCCAGATATCTAATTGACTTGGTAGCTATTTGAAGGGGGACTCCCAGTGGCCTCACAACAGTATTTGGAGTAGTGGGGCCTAGAAATAGGATCTCAGACTTAGTTGCGTTAACTCGATATCCTGACATGACACCAAAATCGGATAACAATTGATACAGATGGGGTAAATCTCTGTATGGATTTTCCAGAAAAACTAATAAGTCATCAGCGAATAGAACGTGTTTAAGTTCTCTATTTCCTATCTTAATCCCCTCAATCTTGCAATCCTCAGCTAACTTCCTGGACAGGGGTTCTAGGACCAGGTTAAATAGAAGGGGGGATAGGGGACATCCCTGTCTAGTACCCTTGCCCAACCAAAAAGGTTTCGACAAAAAACCTGGGGTATGAATCCTGGCCCACGGGTCAGAGTATAATGCCCTTATGTATTGACGAAAGGCTCCGTCAAATCCCATCACCTCCAGAACCTGCTCCATCCAGCCCCAGTGTACGTTGTCGAAGGCTTTTTCAGCATCTACTGTAACTAGTGCTGGGGATGGATGGAGATCAGGTCGGAGCTTGATTTTGTCCAAGACCGTGAGAACCTTACGGACATTAGTGACCGCCGCCCTGCCTTGCACAAAACCCACCTGCGCTGGAGAAATTAGTCTTGGCAATATTTTTGCTAACCTATCCGCTAGAATTTTGGATATTATCTTTAAGTCCACATTAATTAGGGAAATTGGGCGGTATGATGATGGGTATGCTGGGTCTTTCCCTGGCTTTGGTAAGACTTTTATATGGGCTGTATTCGTTCGGTTCGGAATTCCCTCCCCCCGCATGAAACTTGTATACACTTGTTCCAATAGAGGTGAAATCTCTGGGGATAAGAGGCGAAAAAATTCGCCTGTGAACCCGTCGGGGCCTGGAGCTTTCCCCAAGGATAAGTTTTTGATAGTAAACTCGATTTCTCCTTTGGAAATGGGGGCATTGAGCATACTTTTCTCTTCCTCACTGATTTTAGGCAAAGACACTTTCCCTAACCACTGACTATTATCTGAAGGGGGGGCGTCCGGGACTTTGTACAAGTCTTCATAGAAGGCTCTCAGGACTGCATTTATTTCCTTGGGGTGCGTCTGTAGGTGTCCCAGACTATTTTTGAGGGGAGGAATGATAGTAATAGATCGCTGTCCCTTCGCTAGTCCCGCTAATAACTTCCCCGACTTATTGCCATGCCTATACAGCCGAGCTTCCCACTTGGACTGAGAGATCATTTCCCATCTATGTAGCCATTGTTCATATTCTTCTTTCATCGACTGCCAAATTTTCTTTAAGCTGGGGAATGGATTATTTGAAAAGTTAGTGTAAGCTGTCCTCAACCCATCACTTAAATCTGCTATTTTGGCTTTGATGTTTTTCTTTTTGTTACCCACAAATGCCATAATCCTACCACGTAAAACCGCTTTTCCGGCGTCCCAGAGACTCTGAGGCCCTACCGAGTCCCTATTTTCTTGAATATACTCTAGCCACCATCCCCGCAATCTATCTTTAAAGTCTTCATCTGAATATAGATTAGAAGGAAACCTCCAGATAAAATCAGTGCCCCTCAGGATGCGGTCTCTAAGCAAGATTGAAACTGGAGAGTGATCAGAAATAATCATCTCCTCAATCTGAGGGTCAGATACAAGAGAGAGACCGTTCCTGCTTACCAGTAGGTAATCCAGGCGGGACCAGGAATAATGGGCGTTCGAGAAGTGTGTGAATTCCCTACCTTCGGGGTTAAAGACCCTCCATGTGTCAGTCAATTGAGCATCATGGAGTAATGAAGATAGTCTAGAATCTCGTGTTTCCTGACTTGTGCCCGTAGGTCGACTTCTCCGTCTGTCTTCCCCTGGGTTTACCACTGCATTTAGGTCCCCTCCCACAATCTTCAGCTCTATAGGATCACCCGTAATACGGGAACCCAAGGAGTTGAAAAATCCAACATCACGGTCGTTCGGGCCATATACGTTATATATGCTTAAATCCCCTAAGGGAGAGGTGAGATGGATATGAGCAATTCTGCCCTGTGAGTCATGAAAATGTTGCGCCACATTATATGGAAGCCCTTTTTTTAAAAGCGTGAGTACGCCAGCCTTATTCCCTACTGCTGGGGACCCTATCACCTCCCCCACCCACAGGCGCTTCATCCTAAAGAAATCTCCCTGGTCCAAGTGGGTCTCTTGGAGCAAAGCGATATCTGCTTTCAGGCATTTCAAGTGTTTTAATACCATAATACGTTTGTGAGGGGATCGGAGACCCTTAACATTCCAGGTTATTATCTTTAACGAGTTAGCCATGAGAGTTATTCCTAGGTGGAACCTTGAGAAGCAATGCTGAGAGAGATAACCCGTGCCCCAAAACCCCCCCCCCCCCCCCCCCCCCCCCCCTTCTAACCTGTCTAAACCAACATATTCCAAAATTTAATAGTCTAATCATAGACATTAACAAAGGGCTTTCACCCCTACACATAGTGTTGAAGGCTTCACTTCTTCCCAACATTCTGGTCACACGTGCACAAATCATTATAGAATGACAATAAATCGCGTCCCTCCCCCCATACGCACAGCGACTCATTACATAGATAACATACAGCCATGTTAATGATAAAACTCAGATAATAACTAGAATTGCCATTAGCAATGATAATCTGAGATCAAATGGAACGTCCGATGCCGGAGGCATATTGAGCTTGAACAAAACAACTGCTCAGGACATTAGTATATGCATACTGACTATTGCTACTCATCGTTTTTTTGCGATAGCGATATGTCCCTCATCCAGCTTCTTTCGGTATAGCTGCTGGGGCGCGCCATACCCCCGTAGATGGGCCCGAGGCGCCATTCGATACTCTCGGTGTCATGTTCTCCGGTAGTTCCGATGCGCAATCTGAGCTGTGTCAGAAAGTGATCGCTGGTAGTGGGGTACGTTCCACCGAGGCAATCTGTAGACGACGACTTGCTTCTATCGGCGAATCAAAGGTTTCCACAGTTCCATCTGGCTGTTGCACCCTGAGTAGCGCCGGGTATAATAAAGCAAAGCGGATCTGGGCTTTAAATAAAGCGGAGCAAAGAGGAGCAAAGGCTCTTCGGCGCCTGGTGACATCTGCAGAATAGTCCCCAAAAATAAGCACACGTTGCCCTCGCAGTTGCACATTACCACCTTGTTGTTTATCGGCCCGAAGTATGGCGGTCTTGTCGGCATAGTCCAGATACTTGACTATCACTTGGCGAGGTCTGTTACCTCGTTCTTGATTCTGGCGTGCCCTTCGGGGTCTAGCGGTGTCCTCTGGTTGTACTCCCAGACCCACTCGATGGGCTCTTTCCACCTTGCACTTGACCCCTATACCCAGTATCTCAGGCAGTTCGGACTCACAGATGGCGATGAGCTCCCGTGCCGGAATGTTTTCAGACAAACCCACCAGACGGAGGTTGCTCCTTCTGGAACGATTTTCCAGATCGTCTATCTTGTTCCATAATTTTGCATTTTCAGACACCACCTGGGTAAGTTGGTTCTTGAGCATTTCATAATCCGATTCTATGTCTGACACTCTGGATTCTAGCTCTCCCAGGCGAGTCCCATGCTGCGCAACCTCTGCTTGTAATGCCGCAAAAGATTGTGATATCGTAGAAGAGAGCGCATCTTGTAGGTCAGGCACTATCCGAGCTGCCACCTCCAGTGCTAATTGCTTGTAATCCACTGAGGGAAGATCTTCCTCCTCTGCCGGAACCGAAGTCTGTTGAGGTGGATCAATCGGCAAGGTAGGAGTCGTAGGTTCTTCCTGGCGAGTCGCCATTTTAGATTCCGTTGGCGCCTTTACCGATTTGGCCAGAGATTTCTTCGATTTACTCCCCATGAAGATTAGATAATGGTCCATAAACCGCCCGGTTTATTTGGAAATAGATTGTCCCAACTGCCGGCGAGTAGTAGGCAGTTTGTATGACTGGGAGGATGTAGTCGCTAAGCTGCAGGGACGGAGCTCCTCTCACATGCGACCAGTCATGTCGGCGCCGGAACCGGAAGCCCCTGCTGCCACTTTAACACTATGTCACTGGGCAACTCTGTGGTCTCATGCTGATGCAACCTAAACACTATGTCACTGGGCCAGCCACTCTATGGTCTCTCATGCTGCTGCCGCATCACCACTCTGTGGTCTCCTCCTGCTGCTGCCACCTCAACACTATGTCACTGGGTCACTCTGTGGTCTCCTCATGCTTCTGCCGCATCACCACTCTGTGGTCTCCTCCTCCTGCCACCTCAACACTATGTCACTGAGCCACTCAGTGGTCACTTATGCTGCTGCCGCATCACCACTCTTTGGTATGCTCCTGCTGCTGCCACCTCAACACTATGTCACTGGGCCACTCTGTGGTCTTCTCATGCTGCTGCCACATCACTACTTTGTGGTCTCGTTATGTTGCTGCCATCTCCCCACTCTGTCTCTGGGCTACTCTGTGGTCTCCTCATGCTGCTTCCACATCGCTACTCTGTAGTCTCTTCATGCTGCTGCCACTTCAACACTCTGTCACTGGGACACTCTGTGGTCTCCTCATGCTGCTGCAACATGACTACTCTGTAGTCTCCTCATGCTGCTGCCTCCTCAACACTATGTCACTTGGCCACTCTGTGGTCTTCTCATGCTCCTGCCACATCACTATTCTTTGGTCTCCTTGTGCTGCTGCCACCTCAACACTCTGTCACTGGGCCACTCTGTGGTGTCCTACTTATGCAACCTCAACACTATATCACTGGGCCACTCTGTGGTCTCTCATGCTGCTTCTGCATTACCACTCTGTGGTCTCCTCATTCCGCTGCCACTTCATTACTATGTCACTGGGCCACTTCGTGGTCTCCCCATGCTGCTGCAACATCACTACTATGTAGTCTCCTTTTGCTGCTGCCTCCTTAACACTATGTCACTGGGCCACTCTATGGTCTCCTCATGCTGCTGCCACATCACTATTCTTTGGTCTCCTCATGCTGCTGCCACCTCAACACTCTTTCACTGGGCCACTCTGTGGTTTCCTGCTTATGCAACCTCAACACTATATCACTGGGCCACTCTGTGGTCTCTCATGCTACTGCTGCATCACCACTCTGTGGTCTTCTCATGCTGCTTCCACCTCAAAACTATGTTACTGGGCAACTCTGTGGTCTCCCCATGCTGCTGCAACATCACTACTCTGTAGTCTCCTCATGCTGCTGCCTCCTCAACACTATGTCACTGGGCCACTATGTGCTCTCCTCATGCTGCTGCCACCTCTCCACACTGTCACTGGGCCACACTGTGGTCTTCTCATGCTGCTGACACATCACTACTCTGTGGTCTCCTCATGCTGCTGACACATCACTACTCTGTGGTCTCCTCATGCTGCTGCCAATTCCACACTATGTCACTGGGCCACTCTGTGGTCTCTTCATGCTGCTGCCACCTCAACACTATGTCACTGGGCCACTCTGTGGTCCTCTCATGCTGCTGCCACTTCACCACACTGTAGTCTCATCATGCTGCTGCCACCTCTACACTATGTCACTAGGCCAATCTGTGGTCTCCTCATGCTGCTTCCACATCACCAATCTGTCACTGGGCCACGCTGTGGTCTCCTCATACTGCTGATACTTCAACACTATGTCATTGGGCCACTCTGTGGTCTTCTCATGCTGCTGATACTTCAACACTATATCATTAGGCCACTCTGTGGTCTCATTATACTGCTGCTACTTTAACACTATTTCACTGGGCCACTCTGTGGTCTCCTCATGCTGCTTCCACCTCAACACTATGTCACAGGGCCACTTTGTGGTCTCCTCATGCTGCTGCCACATCACTACTCTGTGGTCTCTTCATGCTGCTGCCACTTCAAAACTGTTTCACTGTGCCACTCTGTGGTCTTCTCATGCTGCTGCCACCTCAACACTTTGTCACTGGGCCACTATGTGTTCTCCTCATGCTGCTGCCACCTCCCCACTCTGTCACTGGGCCATGCTGGGGTCTCCTCATGCTGCTGACACATCACTACTCTGTGGTCTTCTCATGCTGCTGATACTTCAACACTATTTCACTGGGCCACTCTGTGGTTTCCTCATGCTGCTGCCACCTCAACACTATGTCACTGGGCCACTCTGTGGTCTTCTTATGCTGCTGCCACTTCACCACACTGTTGTCTCCTCATGCTGCTGCCACCTCAACACTATGTCACTAGGCCACTCTGTGGTCTCCTCATGCTGCTTCCACATCACCACTCTGTGGTTTCTTCATACTGCTGCCACATCACTACTTTGTCGTCTCTTCGTGTTGCTGCCACTTTAACACTATGTCACTGGGCCACTCTGTGGTGTCCTGCTTATGCATCCTCAACACTATGTCACTGGGCCACTCTGTGGTCTCTCATGCTGCTGCTGCATCACCACTCTGTGTTCTCCTCATACTGCTGCCACCTCATCACTATGTCACTGGGCCACTCTGGGGTCTCCCCATGCTGCTGCCACATCACCACTCGGTGGTCTCCTCATGCTGCTGTCACATCACTACTCTGTGGTCTCCTCATGCTGCTGCCACATCACTACTTTGTGGTCTCCTCATGCTGCTGCTACCTCAACACTATGTCACTGGGCCACTTTATGGTCTCCTCATGCTGCTGCCACATCACTACTCTGTGGTTTCTTCATGCTGCTGCCACATCACTACTTTGTGGCCTCTTCATGCTGCTGTGACTTTAACACTATGTCACTGGGCCACTCTGTGGTGTCCTGCTTATGCAACCTCCACACTATGTCACTTGGCCACTGTGTGGTCTCTCATGCTGCTGCTGCATCACCACTCTGTGGTTTCCTCATGCTGCTGCCACCTCATTACTATATCACTGGGCCACTCTGTGGTCTCCCTATGCTGCTGCCTCATCACCACTTTGTGGTCTCCTTATGCTTCTGCCACATGACTACTCTGTAGTCTACTCATGCTGCTGCCTCCTAAACACTATGTCACTGGGACACTCTGTGGTCTCCTCATGCTGCTGCCACAACACTACTCTGTGGTCTCCTCGTGCTGATGCATCCTCAACACTATTTCACTGGGCAACTTTGTGGTCTCCTCAGGCTGCTGCCACATCACAACTTTTTGGTCTCTTCATGCTGCTGCCATTTTAACACTATGACACTGTGCCACTCTGTGGTCTCCTGCTGATGCAACCTCAACACTTTGTCACTGGGCCGCTTTGTGGTCTCTCATGCTGCTGCCGCATCACCACTCTGTGGACTCCTCATGCTGCTGCCACCTACTCACTCTGTCACTGGGTCTCTCTGTGGTCCCCTCATGCTGCTTTCACATCAATACTCTGTCGTCTCTACATGCTGCTGCCACTTCAACACTATGTCACTAGGCCATTCTGTGGTGTCCTGCTTATGCAACCTCAACACTATGTCACTGGGCCACTCTGTGGTCTCTTATGCTGCTGCTGCTGCATCACCACTCTGTAATCTCCTCATGCTACTGCCACCTCATCACTATGTCACTGGGCCACTCTGTGGTCTTCCCATGCTGCTTCCACATCACCACTCTGTGGTCTCCTCATGCTGCTGCCACATCACTACTTTCTGGTGTCCTCATGCTGCTGCCACCTCAACACTATGTCACTGGGCCACTTTTTGGTCTCCTCATGCTGCTGTCACATCACTACTCTGTGGTCTCTTCATGCTGCTGCCACCTCAACACTTTGTCACTTGGCCACGCTGTGTTCTCCTCATGCTGCTGACACGTCACTACTCTGTGGTCTTCTCATGCTGCTGATACTTCAACACTATGTCATTGGGCCACTCTGTGGTCTCCTCAGGCTGCTGCCACTTCACCACACTGTGGTCTCCTCATTCTACTGCCAACTTAACACTATACCATTGGGCCTCTCTGTGTTCTACTCATGCTGCTGCCACATCACCTGTCTGTGGTCTTATCATGCTGCTGCCATCTCAATACTATGTCACTTGGCCACTCTGTGGTCTCCTCATGCTGCTGCCACCTCTCCACTCTGTAAATGGGCCACTCTGTGGTCTCCTGTTGCTGCTGATACCTAACCACAATGTCAGTTGGCCACTCTGTGGTCTCCTCATGCTGATTTCATCTCACCTCTATGTCATTTGGCTACTCTGTGGACTACTCATGCTGTTCCCACCCTCCCCACTACATGACTGGACTTTTATTTTGCCTGGTTGACATCATAAATTATTTGACCTTTCTTCTAATCTGTCAGAAGGACGGAAAAATGAGACCACAACGGATTTTGTCTATGTTGATGTTGTAAGACCTGTATGACATCGTCCCATCAGAATTGGCTTCTAATTTGGTAGCCAAAAGCAGGAGTGGGTACAAAACACAGAAGACATGCAAATATTCCATTCATGTGTCATCTCTGTTTTGGATCCACTTCTGTTTTTTTTTTACTTTAGCAATACTGATGGATTACTGACCAAACGCTGACGGAGGCAGATGCTCAACAGACAGGATCCGTTTTTTGGGGGTTATTGTTCTGATGGATCAGAGGAAGGGCAAAATAATCAGTGACGTCAACACAAACTTACTGCTGACACCCTCTCCACTCAGTAAGGGGGGCTCTACTTTTATAAGCATTTAATAGAACAGGTTCTGTACACATCTATGTGGAATCAGCTGACAAGGGGTGTAAAAGGAGTGCACTTCTTCTTGGCGCTAACATTGACCTGTAAGGCTGAGCATATACTTGAGTTACTTGGTCAGTTCCTCGCAACTGCCGAAATAAGTGAAATGTGCAGTTATTCTATGAGCGACGCCAGTCATCTGCATGTCATACTGACTCACAGTATTGTTTCACTACCACAGCAGACTTCCTATGTGCGTTACTGCAAGACATCGTTTTCTACACCACTATACAGGCTCTCTGAAGCTAGGAAATTGCAGTTTTTTAATGCGATTTGCCACAAATAAATTTGAATCAAATCTTTTTCGGAAAATTTGGCGAAACCAACCGAATCAAATTTTTTAGAAATTCGCTCATTTCTAATTAGAGAGTAAGCAGGTCCTTTCTTCTAGGAAAGCTCTTAAAAACAGGCATGGGGGTTGGAAAAACTCTAGCTTTATGATTTTTATATTTTTGTTTTTAAATAACAAAAAAAGATTTATTGCTGTGTTCCACTCTCTGTAGAAGGTAAAAAAACTTTGGGCATTAACTTTAGCTTTAATTTTTAACAGAATTTTGCTTTTATGTGGTCAATTTTAAGATGTCTCTTTTTTCTGAACTAATCGGACAACTTGAAAAACAATCCTTTATTTTCATTATGAAAAGAGGAAACATTTGTCTCCTCCAAATCAAAATTTAAAAATAAAATGGCAAAGATTATACAAAATATCCAATCTTTAAAAAAATCAAAGAGATAAGTATAGACATGCAAAAAACCATTAAAATGAATAAAAAAAAGTTTAAATGAATGTTGCCTTAATTTCAGGCTTCCTATCAAGACCTCCACTTGCAGTTAACGAATGCTTGAAATGCCCCCAGGCTGAAGGATTGGTGTAATGTATCACTGGGGGTCATAGCAATTGGCTATAAAAAATAGGTGGGAGTCCCCATTTCTGATTTTACAACTGCCAGACAACTGATCCTCCATATCCTGTAGGGTAGTTATTATCTTGGATAGGATGGTGGAGGCTCAGGGCACATTTGCTTTCTGCTTTTGATCTGGGACAATTTTCATATTGATGGCTGACCCTCCAGTAAGGGAGAATGTCTTGTCCTGATTGGCTCACAGGCTGGCGGAGAGAATTTTGGCAGGTCCTTGAATGGTGTGGCTTACTCAGGGACCGCAGGCACGCTTCTTGCAACGAGCCTGGTAGAGAGCTGCAGAGTATAAGAGTGGTAGTGCAGATTGAAGTTGCAACTGTCATAGTGGTTGTACACCCCACCACTTCCTGAGGCTGTGCAGTGTAAAGGATGGAGTACACTGTAGTGTGGTGCAGTATAATAACGAGATTTGGCTTTAGTGTGACAGATCCACAGTACTTTACTGAAGCCGGTAACCAGGTGATCCATGCAAATGCTATTCACATTAAATACAGGATTTACAATCGACTCAAGTAGTTCCAAAAGTTTGTATATGAAAACTAGCTTCTCTCTCTCTTACAATCACACTGTCCAGTCTCTCCTTTTTCTGGTCAAAAGGGATGCACTTTCTCTATCATCAGATATATAGGTGTATGTATGAGTGCATCCTCAAGAGAATGCAGTGTCTGAACACACAGTCAGCTCTTCATAGGTGTTCAAACACAAACATAGGTACCAGGGCTCTATTACAGCACATGAGGTGGTATCACTGGATCCTTTAAGGAAAATTGAACCGTCCAGCCTTTGAAACACCCCTGTCCTCCTTATCCTGATCTTCTTTGTGGTAGCCAGCCCACATCCCTAAGCAGTACAGTGTCATTGTTATCATCAGCTGCTGCTTTTTCTGCTCAGACAGTCAGACTCCTCCATTTCCTTGTACTCAGCTTCATAATGAGACATTCATAACAGAATGTGTGGCCAGAAAACAAGTCTATGTGCTCAGCAATTATCTTGTGTGAAAGCTGAACTCCTACCTGGCCAAGTTCCTGGCGGAGCAGTTGCGGCCGTAACACTTAGTTGTGGAAAATGTAGGGCAGTTCCGCACCATCGCCCAATTTAATTCTATTTTACAGTATTACTACTTCCAGCCAACTATCCATAAAAAATGGTCTCATTTTTAAAATGTCATTGTAACGGGGTTCCGAAGGTATACTTGGTCCCCCATTAGCCGCAGACCTGTTGCTTAGCTTCGGGAACAAGGATTTGTGTTTGACCTCGTTCCCAGGGCGGCTTTACTAGCTGGGTGGCTCCCTGCTCCTAAGTCTGCCTTGAGCGCCGAGCTGATCACTCGGTGCTCCACTGGTTGGTCTGTCGGTCATGTGACGCTGGCCACGTCACATGACCCTCACTCCCCACTATAAATACAGGCAGCCTGCTGGCCACAGGTTGCCTGTTAATTTAGGTTCCACCTGTGATTTTGTCTTCCTGGCGTACTTACCTCCTGCTGAATTCCTGACCATCCTCTGCCTGCTCCTTGCGTACTTTGCTGCTCTCCTGGTATTCTGACCCCGGCCTCCTCCTGACGATCCTCTGCTGACTCCTTTGGTACTTCACGTCTATCCTGGTATTTATGACCCCGGCTTCTCCTGACTATTCTCTGCTTGCTCCATTTGTACTTTGTAGCTTTCCTGGTATTGACTCGGTCCGTTCACATTCTGTTGTTTGTCTGTCTGTCATCCCTGCACTTATTCTAAGCTAGGGATTGACGTCCAGTTGTCCCCTGTCATTAGGACGTGCGAGGCAAGTAGGCAGGGCCAGGGGTAAGGGTGGAGCGCAGTGGTCACTTCCCTTCCCCCTGTGTGTGTGTGTACGCGACCGTCACAGATTAACAGGCCCAATAACCACTGTATAATGAATCCTCTAGTGACCCTGACTGACCATGTCTCTAATCTGATGCAGATGGTGCAGGAGTTAGGGGAAAAACTCACTTCTTTTGAGTTAGGGCAAGGTTCTTCCACTCCTCAGGCCCGCAGTCCGCATTTTGAGCCCCAGATTAAGCTCCCAGAACCCTTTTCTGGAGACCGGAAGAAGTTTCTCTCTTTTAAGGAGAATTGCAAACTTTACTTCCGTTTACGCCCCGTGTCCTCTGGCCCCGAGAGTCAACGCGTGGGCATTGTCATTTCCCGACTACAGGGTGATCCCCAGGACTGGGCGTTCTCTTTACCTGCTGGCGCCAGTTGTTTATCTTCAGTGGAGGGGTTCTTTCAGGCCCTGAGTACCCTCTATGATGAACCAGACAGGGCTCTAGTAGCCGAATCGGCTCTTAAGGCACTGGTTCAGGGCAATATACCTGCGGAGGATTATTGCACCCAATTCAGAAGGTGGTATGTCCCCTCAGGATGGAACGAACCAGCCCTGAAGAGTCAGTTCAGGTCAGGTCTGTCTGATAATTTAAAGGATCTTCTGGTCAGTTATCAACTTCCAGAGACCTTAGAGGAGATGATGACCCTTGTTGTCCGACTTGACCGACGGGTTAGAGAGAGACGACAGGAACAACAGTTCTCTTCTCGGATGGTGGTCCAGCCAGAGGCCTATCCCACAGACAATACTGAGGTCTCCACCGAGGAACCCATGCAGGTTGGCATGACCCGAGGGAATCTTCGCCGCAGACATGAAGAATGCTTTTACTGTGGAGATCCTGACCATTGGATCAACCAGTGTCCCAAGAAGGCCCTCTCTCTCAAGTCTCCTAAGGCAAGGCAACCTAAAGACCAGGTACACCCTGAATTTTCTAAATGTAAGCTTTTGGTACCCATTACGATTTCTCTGGGAGTAGATAAATGGCCGGGTAAAGCCTTTATTGATTCTGGCTCAGCGGCTAGCTTTATTGAGTATGCTGTAAGATTGGGTATTCCTATGTTTGCCTTACCAACCCCTATCCATGTCATGGCTATTGAGGCTCTTATTGGTGGTACGGTGAGCTCATGTACCTCGGAGATTTCTCTAACCGTGGGTGTGTTCCACTCAGAGAGATGTTCCCTTTTTGTCCTGGAGAACCTACCGGCTGAGGTGGTACTAGGGTTGCCTTGGCTCCGACTACATAACCCTACTATAGATTGGTCCAATGGGGAGTTGGTGAGATGGGGGCCTAAGTGTGGTTCGTGTTTGTCCGTGGTACAGGCTGGGGTCTCAGTAAAGTCTGATACTTTACCCACTGTTGTTAGGGAATATTCTGATGTATTCTCATCACCAACCCCGGAGGTTCTACCCCCCCATAGACCTTATGATTGTACCATAGAGCTAGTAGAGGGGGCCAAGTTTCCTAAGGGGCGAATTTATAATCTTTCTAAGCCCAAACGCAAGGCCATGGAAGATTATATTAAGGAGAGTCTTGATAAAGGGCATATTAGACCTTCTGTCTCTCCTATGGGGGCGGGGTTTTTCTTTGTTAAGAAAAAAGATGGTGGTCTTAGGCCATGTATCGATTACCGGAAGTTAAATAAAACACTGTCCAGAATAGATACTCCCTCCCATTGATTCCGGATTTATTTAACCAGGTTCTGGGGGCAACCTGGATTTCCAAAATTGACCTGAAAGGGGCATACAATCTAATCCGAATCAAGGAGAGAGACGAATGGAAGACGGCGTTCAATACGCCGGTAGGACACTTTGAATATCTGGTGATGCCTTTTGGACTCAGCAATGCCCCAGCTGTGTTCCAAAACTTCATGAATGACATTCTTAGAGAGTTCCTAGGTAAATTTGTTATTGTCTATCTTGACGACATTTTGATATTCTCTCCTGACGTCGAATCCCATGTGTCTCATGTTAAACAAGTATTAGAGGTGTTGAGGGAGAATCAGATATCCGCTAAGCAAGAGAAATGTGTCTTTGGTGTACAGGAGATCCTGTTTCTAGGGCATGTTCTGACTCCTCACGCCTTCAAGATGGATCCTGGTAAAGTACTAGCTATTAAGGAATGGGTAAGACCTTCATCCTTAAAGGCCTTACAACGGTTCCTAGGTTTCGCCAATTACTATCGCAAATTTATTATGAATTTTTCCGTAATTGCTAAACCGTTGACCGACCTTACTAAGAAAGGGGCGGATTTGGAGAATTGGTCTACTGAGGCCATTTCTTCATTTGAAAAATTAAAAAAGGCATTCAGTAGCGCTCCCATTCTGATCCAGCCTGATCAGTAGAAACCTTTTAGTGTGGAGGTGGATGCGTCCGAGGACGGCGCAGGAGCAGTCCTTTCACAAGGTCCTGCTAGCCTCACTAACCTGAGACCATGTGCCTTCTTCTCCAGGAAATTCTCTCCCACGGAGAGAAACTACGACATAGGGAATAGGGAGCTGCTGGCCATTAAATGGGCATTTGAGGAGTGGAGGCATTTTCTGGAGGGGGCAAGGCATTGTGTAACTGTTGTCACTGACCATAAAAATCTTATGTTTCTCGAGTCTGCTAAGAGGTTGAATCCCCGTCAAGCCAGATGGGCTCTGTTTTTTACTCGTTTTGATTTTTCCATTACGTTCAGGCCGGGGAGTAAAAATGTGAAGGCGGACGCATTATCTCGGAGCTTCCATGCTTTTCAACCCACTGAGGTACCACCTGAATCCATCCTACCAGCAAAAATCTTCATAGCAGCTCTTACCCAGGATATCTCGACTCGCATTAGGTCTGAACAACATCTGGCACCGGTATCCACTCCAACAGATACGTTGTTTGTCCCCGTACAATTTCGTCTCCAGCTGTTGGGTGAGTGTCACGATTCTGCCTTTTGTGGACATCCGGGTGTTGAGGGCACTAAGGATCTGGTTTTTAGATCTTATTGGTGGCCCACTCTAACTAGGGATGTCAAGTCCTACGTGTCAGCCTGTGAGGTTTGTGCCAGGTCTAAGACACCTAGGACTCGCCCTGCTGGTAACCTACGACCCCTACCCATTCCCAGTAGACCCTGGTCCCATATCTCAATGGACTTTATAACTGACCTACCGCCGGCGGAGGGTAAGACTGTAGTTTGGGTAGTGGTCGATAGGTTTAGCAAGATGGTCCATTTTATTCCCCTGTCTAAACTCCCGAATGCCAAAACCCTGGCGTCTATTTTTGTGAAAGAAATTGTTCGATTGCATGGTATCCCGGAAAATATTGTTTCTGACAGGGGTGTGCAGTTTGTGTCCAAATTCTGGAGGGCCTTCTGTCAAAAATGTAAAATTTCATTGTCTTTTTCCTCTGCCTAACACCCTGAGAGTAATGGGCAGACTGAACGCCTTAATCAGTCTGTCGAACAATTCTTGAGGTCGTATGTTGCTGATGACCAGCAATTATGGGTGAAATTTCTTCCATTGGCTGAATTTGCTTTGAATAACCGTGTCAATTCTTTTGCTGGGGTTTCACCTTTCTTTTGTAACCATGGTTTCCATCCCCGTTTTCATTCTGGGTCATCCGTCTCCTCTTCTAACCCTGAGGCGGATAGGCTCTCCTCTGAACTGTGCACAGTTTGGGCCCGGGTTCAATCGAACTTAGAAAAGGCTCAAAGTTCTCAGAAACTCAAGGCCGATAGGAGACGTTCAAGGGGGTGAATTTTCAGGTTGGGGATAAGGTATGGTTGTCCTCCAAGAAACTCTCTCTTAAGGTAGATTCTAAAAAGTTTGCTCCTCGTTTTATTGGACCATATAAGATCACGAAGGTGATTAACCCGGTATCTTTTAGGTTGGAGCTGCCCGAGTCATTCCACATTCATAATGTGTTCCATAAGCCTCTACTTAAAAAATATTTTGAACCGGTAGTACCATCGAAAGCCTCGCCTCCGCCGGTTCTTGTTAATGATGCTGTCGAGTATGTGGTGTCTAAAATAGTGGATGTCAGGAAGGTGCATAATTCCTTGCAGTACCTGATTCACTGGAAGGGGTATGGACCTGAAGAGAGATCTTGGGTACCTGCCAGGGAGGTTCATGCTCCTAGACTTGTTCGAAATTTTCATTTAGAACACCCTGAAAAGCCATCGCCTGAAGTCTTGGGTCCGGTGGCCACTCGTAAAAGGGGGGGTACTGTAACGGGGTTCCGAAGGTGCACTCACACCTTCGGAACAAGGTTGCTTAGCTTCGGGAACAAGAATCTGTGTTTGACCTCGTTCCCAGGGTGGCTTTACTATCTGGGCGGCTCCCTGCTCCTAAGTCTGCCTTGAGCGCCGAGCTGATCACTCGGTGCTCCACTGGTTGGTCTGTCGGTCATGTGACGCTGGCCACTCTGGTCACTCCCCACTCTAAATACAGGCAGCCTGCTGGCCACAGGTTGCCTGTTAATTTAGGTTCCACCTGTGATTTTGTCTTCCTGGCGTACTTACCTCCTGCCGAATTCCTGACCATCCTCTGCCTGCTCCTTGTGTACTTTGCTGCTCTCCTGGTATTCTGACCCCGGCCTCCTCCTGACGATCCTCTGCTGACTCCTTTGGTACTTCACGTCTCTCCTGGTATTTATGACCCCGGCATCTCCTGACTATTCTCTGCTTGCTCCATTTGTACTTTGTAGCTTTCCTGGTATTGACTCGGTCCGTTCACATTCTGTTGTTTGTCTGTCTGTCATCCCTGCATTTATTCTAAGCTAGGGATTGCCGTCCAGTTGTCCCCTGTCATTAGGACGTGCGAGGCAAGTAGGCAGGGCCAGGGGTAAGGGTGGAGCGCAGTGGTCACTTCCCTTCCCCCTGTGTGTGTGTGTATACGCGACCGTCACAGTCATGCAGTTTTGCACACATTAGGCAACATCATCAGATCCAATAGGAAAATAGAACTGGCCAGCAATGGGAACAAGACTGTCATCCTTCTCCCATTCTTCTTGGTGTCAGCCAGTCTGCATCCACAACCAATACAATGTCATTTTCATAGTCATTATTAGTTACTTGTTCTCCTTCTCAGACTCTGCCTCCTACTTCTCCATTCTGTCATCAGTCATGGATCATAGAATGTGTGGCCAAAATATAACCATATGAGTTCAGCAATCCAATTGTTAGCAAGCTGATCTCCCATCTGCCCAAGCTTCAAGCAGTGCAATTGCTGTAGTATAACATAGTTGTGGGAATTGCAGTGCACTTATGCACCTTCACCTAAAGTTTATTCACAAGTGTTCAAACCAAGTCCACCGGTCCAGCAATCTTTAGTCCACTGCCGGCTCTTCGCAGGTGTTCAAACACAAACATAGGTACCAGGACTCTATAGCAGCACATGAGGTGGCATCACTAGATCCTTCAGGAACATAGACCTATCCAGCATTTGAAACAAGACTGTGCTTGTGCGCCTTTACCAAAATTGTCTGTATAAATTGTCTCATTCTGGAAATATGGCGCACTCCTGCTCTTTCAGCAAAATTTAATTCAGTAAGCAGGCATTACTCCCTTGGGCCTGTAGTCAATAAAATTTGTCTCATCATTCTCCAACGCTTTTACCCAAATTTTATTAATTAGACAGTAGTACTTCTGGCAAGTGTGATCGCAGTGACCGTGTCCTAATAGTTCTGTAGTTGAGTGAGCCGACTCGAGGTCAAGACACAGAGACACATGCAATATGTGTTTCTCATAATGGCCTCTCTCTTTATTGTAGTGCACATATTTATACACAGACAAACACAATAAAAAGTGTCCTAGTGTAGACAAGCTTTGAGTTACTATGTTTGGTTTGACATAAGAAAATGAATGGTCATCATGGGTGGATTAGGGGCCCACCATGGACTTTTTACTTCTGCCTTCCAAGGCTAAATCCCTTCTTATGTAAGTGCAGGTTATACATAGATATAAAACGAATACATATATAAAATGGACGCTTTTATGCTTTCCCTCACACAAGCTATTAAAAATGTCTAAT
This sequence comes from Bufo bufo, assembly GCF_905171765.1. Taxonomy (NCBI): domain Eukaryota; kingdom Metazoa; phylum Chordata; class Amphibia; order Anura; family Bufonidae; genus Bufo; species Bufo bufo. The sequence goes on from NC_053389.1 coordinate 801,928,880, forward strand.
TTTCTAAATGAATGTGCTGTTTCTCCTACAGCTGTTTCTCCTACCCTGTTGGCTGACCCCGTAGAAATCTGGGGAGGCCGCTTGAAACAGTGTCTGGAACTGATCCACTTTTCTATCGATAGACTGTCTTGCAAAAATCCAGTGTAGCCTCAGAGAAGGGTGTAAGCAGGTGGAATCTTCACACCCAAGCGGGCAAATAGTTATAAATAACATAGCTACAGAGAAGTCAATAATTAGAACAAGATGAATAATGTCCCTGCTCGTAAGAGTTTACAGTCTATGAGGAGAAAGGGGTGAAACAAAGGAAAAAGTGATTGTTTTGAGCAATGGTCCAGCCATCTTGGCAAAATAGGGGAGTAGATATAAAGCTGCATGAGCTGTCACCAGCCTATATCTCTAGTGCTTTTTGGGTCCATCGGTGTGGTGGAGAGTTTGGTTGTTATCTCCACCTGATGATAATAAACAGATCTGTCATTGCTAACAGTGACAATTTATTACCTGTCCAATGATGCAACTGCCGCTGTCTGCCTGTTCATCATGTTCCATACTGTACTGCATCTGCTGCCACTAATATTACCTGAATATCTTCTGCTTTTTCCGTTCTGAACTGCACTGCTACTCCTAAAAAAGGGAGAATGTTTGATACAATGACGCAGTGTGTTTCTAAACAGGCTGTTTGTTAACATTGTTAATCACGTTTACCCATAGTGATATATATATATATATATATATATATCAATGTTACATTATTAACTTTTGTTGTCAAGTTTAAAAAGGGAGGGGGAGAAAGAGAATTTTTAAAAAAAAGATTTAAAGGGGTTCTACATCTTTTTTTTTTTTGGGCTGATGGTCTATCCTTTGGATAGATCATCAGCATCCTGTTGTCATGGATCTGACACCTGGGGCCCCAGCTGATCAGCTTTTTGAGAAGACAGCTGGCAGTATTGTCATGGCCATCTTGATGTTTACCTCTTGCCCAGTTAAGTCATAACTAGTATCACTCAGTTAGACCAACCTAGAAGAAAAACCTCAAATTGGGTATATAGATACACTGGGGTCTAGTATAATATACTGAGCCAACCAACGAAAAAAGACCAATAACCCGATATAGAATAAGAGAGCACACATATAAAATATATGTAGTTTATTAAAGACACAGTTAAATAACAATAAATGTTAAAATGTTTTACCTCCTGACGAAGCCTTTCTCGGCGAAACGTGCGTCGAGGTGCAGCTCTGGTCACTGACCTTGGGTTCCGGCATACCATGGGTAATTTGTGCTTTTGTTTCATGCATGGCTAGTTTGTTACTCTAGTGCTATTTACTGCTTACACATAGCATCCCTGCTTTGCCCCTGTTTGTGATACCTTTTGGTCATCTGCATTTATCTGATGGTCATTTATGTTAGATCTGGTGGGCGGGTTTGCTATGTGTGACCACACTGACTCTTTTATATTTTTGCATGCAACACACACATGTTTATAGGTTACTTTGGGCGAACTTACAGCTCTCCCATTAGTATGCGGTTTTATACCCAATGTCTGTGACCCTCCTTCCCTGTTAGTCCGATATATGTGAGGGTGGTTGATTTTGGTCCCATTACACGGGGCGCCCCACCACCCCCCTTTACCTTGTGCCTATGTGTTATATTTATTGTTATTTAACTGTGTCTTTAATAAACTACATATATTTTATATGTGTGCTCTCTTATTCTATATGGGGTTATTGGTCTTTTTTCGTTGGTTGGCCCATAACTAGTATTACTCGCCTGGGCGCAGCTAAGCTCCATTGAAGTGACCGGTCAGTGAAAAAAGCTGCAGAACTTCTTTTAAAAAGAGAGAAAGACGAGAGAGAAAAAAAATTGGAAATGAGACCAAGGAGACCTGAGTGTCATATACCAATTTTCAGGCCAATTAAAGCATTTTTAATGCAGGGGGGGCAGAGCTAGCCCCGCAGCCGGACGGTAATGTGAAGTGCTGCTCTCCTGCTCAATAAACCCTAAAGCTTGTCTATACAGCTCTATTGGACATCAAAATGGTCAAGATAGGTAGCCAAAAGTCCTCTGACCAAACGAGCCACGTCCGATCCTCCAGCCAACCCAGAGACATGGACCGTTTTATTAAAAAAGCGGCAGCGATCGCAGTAAGCAAAGATTCTAAGATGGCGCCCGGGACTCCACGAGGCGGCACCGCAAGGCAATCGAGAGATACAACCAACTCAGAGGGGGTAAGAGATGAATCCCCCGATACTGACAGGCTCCCTATCTTCCGATCCTACCTCAAAGAGGCTTTGGCAGATGCCCTAGGTCCCCTCAGCCAAAATCTCTCATCTATTAAAGAAGACATCCACCATATTGGCAGACGTGTGGAGACCTTAGAGGAATATCAAGCGATTATCATATCACACCAAACGGAGGCGGCTAATAGCTTGACCGAGTGCCAGAACCATCTCAACTCCCTGTATTCAGCTATTGAAGATCAGGAGAACAGAAATAGAAGAAACAACCTACGTTTCCGTGGGATACCGGAGACCGTCTCTCCAATAGACATTCTGCAGTTAGTCATACAGATATGCCTCCAGATCCTGGGACCAGATTCCGCCCATGAGGTGATAATAGAGAGGGCCCACAGAGCCCTTCGCCCGAAACCCCAGCCCTCAGAGCCCCCCTGCGATTTTATATGTAAATTCTTGCACTTCCCGGTTAAGGAAGCCATTATGTGGGGGGCTAGGCATGCTGAACCCTTGAGATGGGAAAATAACAACATCTGCGTTTTCCAAGATCTGGCCCAATCAACTCTGAAGAAACGCAGGTCCCTGAAGCCACTGACGGAATTGCTCCGACAGCATAGCATGACTTACCGCTGGACCTTTCCGTTTGGACTGTCGTTCCCTCATAAAGGACGTCGCATCAACATCACCTCCTTCGCTGACCTGGACAAAATATATGCTCAACTAAAAATCTCCCCTCTGGACATAGAGAACTGGAGACAGTCCAGAATCTATCATCCCTGCCACCTTTACCCATGGTATCCCCATGGGAAACACTGCACACCCCAAAATTGCAGAAGAATAAGAGAGGATACCTGCCAACAACTCCTAAGAGACTTTCAATGCCGGATAAGTAAGATCACTTACTACTCCAGGTCCCTGACCTTTTCACACCAGTAGTACTAGCCTTTGATGTTTTTTTCTACCTACCTCTATGACATTTTGTCTATTCCCCCACTGTCCTCATCGTTGCTGTTAATTGAGCAAAATTGCCCAAACACCATTACTCCATTTGAGCTTACATGCAAGCTCTTGTTTTGTTCCCTGTTATGTTTATTCTTTTTGTACTGTAGCAGGTGTATTATTCTAATGTCTATTCTGAATTACTCTTACAGTTACAACCGCAGTTGTGAGAAGTCTCTTGTGCAGCCCTACGCGCTCATATTTGTAACTTAACTCCCTCAAGCAGCAGCTAAGTATACCCTAATTCCTACCCGGACCCCCCCTCCCCCCACGCCTTCCATGAAGCGATGGCAGATATCCACTTGATTTCTTATAATGTTAAAGGGTTAAGATCGCCCTCCAAAAGATGTAAAATATTCTCCCTATTGAGGAAGGAGAAAGGCTCTGTGATTTTCCTCCAGGAAACTCACTTTAAGCACAACCACTATCCTAATCTCTCATATGCCAAATTCCCCAATTGGCACCACTGTGGTGCTGGGGGTGCTGCTTCAAAAGGAGTGAGCATAGGGTTCCACAAAGACTTCCCTTTTACCTTCCTTTCTCAGGTCCTAGACCCTGAGGGCAGGTATCTTATCCTCAAGGGTACGATAGGCCAGCAGACCTACACCCTGGTCAATGTGTACGCCCCCAACTCTGGTCAGATTGATTGGTTCCTTTCCCTCCTGAAACTCGTAGAGATTCATAAGGAAGGCTCTCTAATACTAGCAGGAGACTTTAACCTAGACCTCAACCCCTTCTTAGACTCTTCCTCAAAAAAATCCTCAGTCTCCTCTAAGGGTCTTAAATCCCTCCAGACTAAATTGTTTGACCTAGGTATTGTGGATGCATGGAGGTGTTTACATCCAAATGAGATAGATTTTTCTTTCTATTCCCCGGCCAACAATTCATATACTAGAATCGATTATGTGTTTATTCCCAAAAACCAATTACAATTATGTAAATCGACCAAGATAGGAAATATTACTTTATCTGACCATGCCCCAATAACCTGTGATTTATTTTCACCCTCGGGCCATCCCAGAGCCCCTAATTGGCGCCTTAATGTATCCTTATTGAATAACACTACACACAAGGCCCAGATTGCCTCCTATTGGGAGGAATATTTTATCCTTAATGGGGGGGGGGGGGAACACCAGTCTGTGACGCTGCTTAATATCCTTTCAAGGGATTTTTTGGGGACATACGGAGACATTTTCTCTATCTTGGAGACCGGGCATCCGGGAAAAAGAAAAAAATTGTGCTTAATCAGTGACACGTTAGATAAGGTTTGGAACAAAGCTAAAAAGATATTGGGTGTAAGCAGCCCCACACTTTTTACTCCTCTTTGGTACAACCACAATTTAAAAGAATTTAGGTTCATTGATGATTATAAGTATTGGGACTCACGTGGTATTAATCGTCTAAACCAAATAATATCTCACGGACATATCATCTCTTTTGATGATTTAATAAAAGATATAAACGTCACTTTTCTAGATAGATATAGATACGCACAAATTAGACACGCATATATGAACACTCAGGATAAAGATTCCTTGATTACTAGGGGAAACTCCTTCTTAGATTATTGTTTCAACTCACTCTCTCACAAATATATCGTAGATTTCGGGAGATGCTTAGGAGAAATAATAACATTTAAAAGCGAGGGAGGATGGGAAGCTGAATTAGGTAAAGGAAGTACTGTTGATTGGGATATAGTATACCGAAATATAAAAAAGGCATCGATATCTCCCAAATATAGATTAATCCAGTTCAGGATTGTACATCGCTTATATTACTCCCCTGCCTTCCTCGCCAAAATATATAGAGAAAGAAGGGACACGTGTTGGAAATGTTTGGCCGAAAATGCTGGTCTAGGGCACCTGTTATGGGACTGCCCAGAAATAAATAGTTTCTGGACTAGAATTTACGAAGACCTATACAGTAGATATAAGATCAAATTGAATCACTGTTTTATGCAGGCAATATTAGTTTTTTTTTACCCATACGGATTTAACGCCCTATCAGATTAGAATCTCTTTGGAGAGCTTCATAGTTGCAAAGGCCTTGATTCTCAAATATTGGGGCACAAAAAATAGCCCTACTTATTCCGAGTGGAAGGCTCAGATAGACACTATTGATGCTTACAGAAGAATCGTACGAAAAGCAGAGTAGCCCTGGAATGGGCAGGTTTGGCTTCAAAGAGCTTGGCTATTCGTGATATTTGGGGATGACCACGAGTAGCAACCGGACATGTTGGATCCCGCCGCAGTGAATCAAGGGGTGGGGGGTGGGTATAAAAGGGTCAAGTATGTGAATTGGCGTATATTATCTGTGTTTTTTCTTTTTATATATCATATGTAACTGAATTCACATTTTGGTTCAGAAAAATAATAAAGAATTTATTAATAAAAAATAAAAAAAAGAATCCTCTGAAATCTCCCCCCAAACTCTCTGGGACGCCCACAAACCATACATCAGGGGTAAACTTATCAGCCTCTGCTCTTTCCTTAAGAGGGAATCTGATAAGAAATTAAACCTCCTTCTTTCCCGGATCCATTACCTTGAAAAGGCTCACAAACAATCCCTTCTTGCTCTGCACCTGTCGGAACGCCTCTCCCTTAGATCAGAACTCAAAAACATCCTAAACGAATGATCAGCTAAGTTCTTTCTATCATCTCAACAGAAGTTTTATGCTCATGGCAATAAGGCCTCAAAATACATGATTAGAAGGATAAAACAGAGGAGGGAGTCCCAATATGTCCAGAGCATTAAATCCCCCCTGGGTACCCCTTTATATAAATCAGAAGAGATTGCGGAACAATTCCAGCTCTTTCACAAATCCCTTTATAACCTCCCCCCTCAGGAGCTAACTTATACTTCTGAGGAAAAAATACCTCATATTAAATTTTTCTTAGACTCTCTTACCCTTCCAGCCTTATCAACTACTCAAAAAGACCTCCTTTCCAGACCATTTTCAGCCCCTGAACCTGAGGCAGCTATCAAATTAACCCCCAAGGGGAAATGTCCGGGCCCGGATGGCCTTCCAATAACCTATTACTCCTCCTTTAAACATATCCTTGCCCCCTATTTACTCCCAATATACAATTCGTCCCTAGGTGGTTCCCCAATTCCAATAGACATGACCAGGGCTAACATTACCATCATTCCAAAAGCAGGAAAGGACCCTACCTCCTGTTCAAACTACCGTCCCATCTCCCTCCTCAACATAGATTTAAAACTACTAGCCAAAATGCTTGCCCTCGGTCTGAACAACCTTCTTCCTACCATAATCCACTCCTACCAGGTCGGCTTTGTCAAGGGCCGGGAAGGTAAGGACAATACCACCAAAGTGTTAGACGCCCTATACTATGCCTCCCTTAAGGCCACCCCTCTGATCCTGATTGGCACGGACGCCGAGATAGCGTTTGACAGGGTTGACTGGTCTTTTATTCGTGCTACTTTGAAAAAATTTCAAATCCCAGAACCCTTTATCAATTCAGTTTTCTCAATGTCCACACATTCCTCGGCGTCCGTGTCAGTTAATGGGATCCTCTCCTCCAGCTTCCCAATTAGAAATGGGACTAGACAGGGCTGTCCTCTTTCCCCTCTCCTCTTTGTCCTTGTAATGGAGACCCTACAACAAGCACTGAGACAAGAGGAAAGTATTAGAGGCCTGAGAGTTAATGGGACAGAATTCAAATTGGCTGCTTTTGCAGATGACCTCTTAATAATCTCCACCAACCCTTCTAAATCCATGCCCGCGATACTTTCACTACTGAACTTATTTGGGTCTATATCAAACTATAAGGTAAATCCCGCCAAATCTCAAGTCCTACACATGGGCCTCTCAGCCGTGACTCTTAATAATCTCAGATCCGCCTCCCCATTCAACTGGGATACCCAACAATTAACTTACTTAGGAGTTAAACTTACCCCTCATCTAGCAGACCTCTACGCGTTGAACTATAAACCATTATTGAAGTCCATTATTGCTCAACTTGACTCAACTTCCCATTCCTATCTTGGTTTGGTAGAAAAAAATCTCCTTATGTCCCTAATAATGCCAAGACTAACTTACCTAATGCAAACACTCCCAATTGATATATCCAAAACTTTTTTCACCCTCTTAAATAAGCATATTAGAAGGTTTATCTGGCATGGAAAGGCTCCCCGTATCTCTTTTTCCACGCTCTCCAAACCAAAGAGAGCTGGGGGAATAGGTTTGCCAGACCCCGAGATCTACATGAAATCCATTCTTCTATCCAGGACTATTGATTGGATTAGATCCCCCCCCCCACCAAATCCTGGCTCACCCTGGAAAATTCCTTCCTGAACTCATCTTTAAGGCCCCTCCTGTTGTCTGGTAGGCCCCTCCCCCCAGGAGTGGGCTCTGTTCCCAACTCTATGATTAAAGCCACTATAAAAGCCTGGAAATGTTTTTTAACTAATGAGGGATCTCCCTCATCACCCTCCCCACTATTACTTGTGAAAGATGTAGTAGCTCTTGCTCCTAAAGAACTCAGAGAATTCTTTCCCCCCTCCTTAAGGCTCTCTGACATCCCTATAAGAGACCTAGTAGACCCAGAAGGAACCTTATTTATGGATCATAAAATATTTGAGATACTTAAAATAAAAACTTGCAATCCAATTCCTCTGAGATTGAGGAGATCCTTACTTTTCATAAAAATACTTCACGGATAGGAGAACTCTCCTGGTTCGATAAGCTATTAAGTAGTTCCCAGTATCCCCTCAAACTTATCTCCACGATTTATAAGAACTTAAAATCCCCTACCTCCAACCCCAAACCAGCTATAGTAGGCCTATGGGAGAGAGACTTGCAACGTTCCCTGTCAAGCTCAGAAGTTTCTAGCATGTTGATTGCCCCACACAAGATCTCCAGATGTGCTTACACCCAAGAGAACAGTTATAAAATCCTTTCTCGGTGGTATAAGACCCCAGATAAGACGTGCCTTTATAACAAAGATTCATCAGACCTGTGCTGGAGATGCAAAAAAGAAAAAGGCTCCAACTTCGATATCTGGTGGTCCTGTGAAACGATCAACCCGTGGTGGATAGAAATAGTCAAAATGATCAATACAATATGCCAAACTACCATTACCTGTTCCCCAGAACTTGTTCTGCTCACACTAGGGATCCACAAAACCATCAAATATCAAGCATCTCTTTTCTCTCTCATGCTGGGAGCTGCTAGTCTATTGGTCCCGAAATTCTGGCTCACTCCAGACATCCCCAGTTTAGAGAGTTGGTATGCCAAAATTGATCAGATATACAGGCTTGAAGAAATTTCCCATTGGGAATTAAGGACGAGGTCCACTTTCCTCAATATCTGGAACCCCTGGAAGAAGTTCAGGCTATTTTCTTGAAACCCATTAACTTTGTACCTCACTCTCTTACTACTTGCTGAACTAATTGTATGAGTGGTCGATTCTTTTCACCCTTCGTCTCCCCCCTCCTCCCTCCCCCACCCCTTGTCTAATACTTTATTCTTATATCTTTACCTCACTGTATACCGTACTGTCGGCATACATTAGACCTGCGAATCTCGCAACCTGCCATGGTGACAAAGAACGCTTCATACTTTAATTATGTAATTGTAATTTGCATGTCATATTCACATATACCTGCAATGTTCAATGTTTTTTGTTTGTTTCAAAAACAAAAATAAAAATTGTCCATCAAAAAAAAAAAAAATGCATTTTTGATGCAGGTAGAATCAATCCTTAGCCAAATTGAATTTGTTTTAATGCTTCATTAAAATCAGACCCAAAAATGAATTTCAAGAATTTTGCTCATCTCTAGTAAAGACCCTAAAGTACACTAGAAACTCTGTGATCTACTCTATGCTCATCCTGCTCTTCTCCCTATGGACCGTCAGGTGGGCTTTCAGTCATTCATACTAGTTGATGATGGAACTACTGCTGTGGTGGAAGGTCTTCGGGTAGCTCCCTGGATAAGAGGACGTGGGGTGGCTGGATTGATTCAGAGGTTTTGCTTGGATACTCTGCATTCTGACCACCCGGAGGTTAAAATAATTCGACTGACCCGGCCAGAGAATCCACCAACTGCTATGTTGACTAAATACAAAGTGATCAACTCTAAGGTAGGTTCAACTGTTATCACTTATCAACAAGATGGCTATCTATCTGTCTATCTATCTCTCTATCTATCCATTTACTGTATGTATTTTTAATGCTTCCTATTAAGGATGAGTGAATCAAATTCGTAATGAACTAGGTTTGTTACTAATTAAAAACATTTATCCCCCAAACGAATCTGAAGCTTTTGAGAGTTGTTTTAGATTAATAACATAAAATGGCATACAGCACCATTTTGCTGGAGAAGAAAAAGTTCAGTTCATCAAAGTTTCTTTACTGTAGGAACTGTGAATCTCTGGAATAGACTTCCTCAGGACGTGGTCACAACAGGAACAGTGGACGGTTTAACAAAAAAGGGTTTAGATGAATTCTTAAAAGTAAATGACATTAATGCTTATTAAAATGTGTAGAAATCTGAGTCTCACTTCCTTCTTGGATTCGCGTCCTCACCTATCCCTTGGTTGAACATGATGGACTTATGTATTTTTTTCAACCATATTAACTATGTAACTATGTTAACTATGTAATTACAGATTCTTGCCAAAATAGTCATTATTTTTTGGAAAAAGTTTCTTTCACAACAGTGTTAGTGAAGGCAAACTGCATCACATCATCCAGTTAAAAAGATGTGTTGTGTATTATCACTTTTTCACTGCAAAAATATTGCATTAATTAACATAGTACATTTGTACAAGGTGTTTGTGGAAGGAATGGGATTTGGTGCATTTAATTGTACCTCTAACTTTGAATTTCAGAAAAAAACACTTCCAATGTTGCTTATACACTTTCATAATCTGAAACTCATGACTTTTCATAGGCCTAACAAGAAAATGTCTGGAAAACAGACAAGTGCAAAATGAAAGATCCAGGCCTCATCCTCCCAAAATCAGAATGTGCCTAGTAACACCAGACTTCCAATGGTAGTATTATTAATAGTAGGCCACAGTTCTGGCTCTTGAAAGGCACAATATTATTATTGACGACAAAGAAGATGGGATTGTAAAGTGGGTGGCTTACTTCTCCTCTGAGTCACAGCAGGATGATATGGAGGTCACCTCTAAGTCTGAGACCATGCCTTGAAGCCAGGGGTCACAGCATTCCTCCTGCTCCTCCTCCTTGCAACCCCAAAGAAGCCTTTCAGTTGCATCCTCTCTGTCAACTCTGTCCCCTTCCATCGGGGCATTTTTTTTTTCCTAAGATGAGGCAACAAAACACCACCACGCACTGCGGGATATGGTCAAGAGAGTCTGCTGATGAGTTGTGTGAGAATAGTTAGTGTTTGGATGGCAATGAGAAGTGGGTTCAGGGGGAGGCAGGGTAACCCATGCATAGCTGTGTTGGTGGTGATGGTAGTAGCAGCAGTATACACAGTGGTGGTGATGGTAGGTGCAGTGGCAGCATTACTAGTGCTTGGGGCAAATTCAGAGCAGGGAATTTAAAGGGGGACCAAGGAGCCCACGATGACATAACACAGTCTGATAAAAGTGGCGAGGGTAAGGACTATAACAATGATTGTGTGTTGGTCAGGATCTGGAAGCCAGATCGGGGTGCTGAGGAGGAGGTAACATCAAAAAAGGAGGGCAGTGACAGTGGTGGCCATAAAGAGCAGAGGTAACGTATGGCCAAAACCTCCCAAAAACGGCAAAAAAAAAACGTTGGTGGCAGCAGTAATGGCACCTGTAAGCATGATGGTGGCAGTTGGGGCAGTGGCACTCTGGGCAAACACAAAGCCAGGAGTTGGGAGGGGGACCACAGAGCCCACCATGAGATACTGTGGTCTAATAAAAGTGGTGGGGAGGATGAGGTCTATGATGATGAGTGTGTGTTTTATAGGATGTGGGAGGTGAATCAGGGTGGAGACATCAGAGGAGAGTCTTTCTCATCATCATCATCAGCTGCTTCTTCTCCTGCTTGGACTCCTCCTCAACCTCTTCCTCCACTCCTTTATGACACATCCATAATATAAAGTGCTGCCATGAGAAGACTATTCTTGATTCATTAATTACCATGTGGGCAAGCTGAACTCCCACCTAGCCAAGTTGCTGGTAAAACTGAATATTTAGCTACAGCGTTCCATCCATCACTGAGACTTCTGGCCAGGCATCTGAAATGCTGAAGTTTAGTGCCTTAGGGCTCTTTCACATTTGCGTTGTCCGGATCCGGCGTGTACTCCATTTGCCAGAATTACACGCCGGATCCGGAAAAACGCAAGTGAACTGAAAGCATTTGAAGACGGATCCGTCTTCAAAATGCGTTCAGTGTTGCTATGGCAGCCAGGACGCTATTAAAGTCCTGGCTGCCATAGTAGTAGTGGGGAGCGGGGGAGCAGTATACTTACAGTCCGTGCGGCTCCCGGGGCACTCCAGAATGACGTCAGAGCGCCCCATGCTCATGGATGACGTGTCCATGCGATCACGTCATCCATGTGCGTGGGGCGCCCTGACGTCACTCTGGAGCGCCCGGGGAGCCGCACGGACGGTAAGTATACTGCTCCCCTGCTCCCCACCACACTTTACCATGGCTGCCAGGACTTTAGCGTCCCGGCAGCCATGGTAACCATTCAGAAAAAGCTAAACGTCGGATCCGGCAATGCGCCGAAACGACGTTTAGCTTAAGGCCGGATCCGGATTAATGCCTTTCAATGGGCATTAATTCCGGATCCGGCCTTGCGGCAAGTGTTCAGGATTTTTGGCCGGAGAAAAAAGCGCAGCATGCTGCGGTATTTTCTCCGGCCATAAAACGTTCCGGTCCGGAACTGAAGACATCCTGATGCATCCTGAAAGGATTTCTCTCCATTCAGAATGCATTAGGATAAAACTGATCAGGATTCTTCCGGCATAGAGCCCCGACGACGGAACTCTATGCCGGAAGAAAAGAACGCAAGTGTGAAAGAGCCCTTAGCTAAAATTTCATTGTTTTATAAAATTTAATAGTTAGCGGCAGCATTTGCCTAATCCCATAATTGAGACTTCTGGCCAGGCATCCGTAGTGGCACAGTTCCGCACCTTCGCCAAAATGTACGGTAATTACTTTTCTGTAAAATTGAATATTTAGCAGCAGCTTTTGCCTGACTGTGGCTTTTCCCTTGCACATACCCTGTTCCCTCACCCCATGGACTTCTGGGATTGCAGACATAAAGAGTGTCTGGAACTGGCCCTGTACTGTCTTGTCCAGCCTCAAGTGTTATCTCAGAGAGGGTTTTAAGCATGGCAGGTGGCATCATGAACCTAAATAGACAAAGTTGTCCTCCACCAGTGTACAAAACGTCACTTTTGTCAAAATGAACAAAGCATATATCTGTGAGGATTGATGAATAGATCTGCTTATGTTAATGGTGACTCATCAAGCCACTGTCTGCCTGCATACCATCATGTTCTGTAACGCATGGTTGCTGCTGCCACCATCATGCCACTGCCACTGTCTGCCTGCCTACTATCATTTGCCATAACATATGACTGCTGAGCCGTTAGGCCACTGCCGGTCCCTGCCTGCCTACCATCATGTACGATACCATATGGCTGCTGCTGCAGTCACCGCCACAGCTGCTATTCCCTTCTGCTAATCCCATACTGCCACTTCCTTTACCCTGACTACCACTACCATTATCGCTACACAGTTACCACCATTACTACTACACACATCTACAGTCTGTTCCATGCTGTGCTTTTACTTCTGTCGCAACCATTGCCTTCACATGCCACAGCTAGTCTTCCCTTTCCACATCCACACTGCACTGCTGCTGCTCCCAATTAAAAGGGACAGTTTTTCCAGGCTTGTTCAGAACAAACTACTCTTTCTTCTAACAATTAGCACTTCTGCTTGTGTGTATATAAATACAGGCAAGCATGCTACCCCTGTTAAGGCCTAATATTTGGATGCTTGTGTAAAAAGCCATGCTTTATTTTGAAAACTAACATTTGTGCAAACCTAAATACAGGTAGACATTAAGCCCCTGTCATTGCATTGAATTTTTGGACGCTTTTCCAAGCAAGCCATAACATAGTGTGCGATTAAACACTATCTGCCCCAATAAGGGACGATTTTTGGAAGATTCCTAATATGAAAAAGCCTAACACATGCGACAGAGCACATGCAATTACCCATAACTATACACTTCAGTGTCACATTATTTGCTATTGCCGTCATTACATTCAAGATCTGTGATATGGATAACCCCTTTAACTCGGCTTAGGCAGGGTGCTGAATCTCCTTATAGAGACCAGTCCTGTATGGAGCCTCCAGCCACTTCCAAGAGGTGGCGCTAGAGAGATGATTCTCTTCTTTAGGAGATACTTCTTTATACTGTATATTAATTTCCCATGGAGCATTACCAATAAGTCTCCATACCATGGAGTACTTCCAATAGGTCTCCATACAAGACTGGTCTCTTTATGGAAATTTAGCATTACACCCAGCCAGAATTCTACTCTGATGATGCAAACACCTGGAAACAGCTGGCTATGGATAGATATCGGGCTTGGCTATATTCTCATGTCAAATCCCAAGGCTTGTTGGAAAATTGGATTTTGACTCATAGGTAGTCACTTCTAAGTGGTGACGCTAACGAGATTATCACTTCCTTGGGAGATAACTATTTGCATAAATTTTTTTACAAAAATATAGCATCTCTCCCTAAAAAGGTGTCCTAGGAGACTAGAGGGTGTTATATACTAATTTTCAGGGAATTGGAGAAGCATCGATGTGTGCCGAATTATTCGGTCATGAATCTCTTTTTTTTTTTATTTGGAAATTCGGACACAAAGCAAAGTTCAAGAAATGTGTTCATCCTTATTTTCTATTGTCACACCGCCTGACTAAGTCTCTAACATAAAGGGGAGTTTTACATTTCTCTTCTTCTTCAGTAATGTAGTGCCTCCATGTAGAGTCTTGATAGGAGCTGGCAAGGTATGCAGGAGAATTTATCTCTTGCGGACCCCTACCAATCAGATCCTGATTACCTATCCAGAGGATAGGTCATCAGTTAAAAAATCTTGGAAAACCCCCTTTAATAATCAGTCGTGTTGCTTTACCAGTCTAACTGCCTCTCAGTAAGTCATCCTTTGCAAAACCAAATGTCCGTTACTTATGCAAGGGCCAGCTACTTGTCTCGCTTACTGCTCCAAGGAGAACTGGAAAATGAAGTTCTGCTTCCTCCCTCAACAGCTGCAGAGAATTCTTCTTACTGATGAACATCCACGGTACCAGTAACTGCTCTTATAAATCTTTTACTGTGATTGCACTATATTTTTGCTTCTTTTCTCTATTTTGGCATCTTATTTTCCATATAGTCTCCTTGTTCTGTCTTTCCAACCATTTATCTCTTTCAATTGCATCTTCCTAATTCAAACTACTTTTCTCTGTCCATTGTGTTCCCCATTAGGCTATGTTGTCTGTATTCCTTCCTACTGATCAATTGGAAATGAAACTCAAGTTACTGGAGTCTCGAATTAACAATTTGGACAGCTCCAAAGACCTATCTGTTCTGGAACCAAAAGAAATTCTCAGATTCTTTGAGGAGTCTAAAACAAGACAACAACTGCTTCCTGGTGGTTTACTAGTTCAAGGCTGGCTTCCTCTTACCACTGCTAAGTCCAACCTAAATCTTATACTGAAACGACAGATTGTCTGGATTTATTCTCATCCTGGGGATTTGATTAGCACAGCTTCCTCTTCTAAGGTCACAACCAGCTGTGATGGTACCCATGCCTATCTAGAAGGATTTCTCAGCCTTGGTACCCCTCCATATCCAGTGCCTTTTGCAGAGGGAGTACACCGTCTAGATATTGACATGTTTGGAAATAACCCATCTTGTGCCAAGGTCCATGTTGTAGAGCAGTTGAAGATTGGAGTACAAGCATCACCGGCAGGGAGCAGTATAATCTGTATGCTATATGCAGATGAGAGTCTCCGAACTGAGCTTGGCCAACTGTGTGAAGAGCTGACTCCATTCCATTTCTCAAGGGAACAGATGATAATGGAAATGGAGATCTAGGATTGATTAATTTCCACTTCCCTGTTTTAGGTGTAATTTTGCATCACAAAATATCTGTCAACTGATCCCATTTATTACTATTGTTATAAAAATTAAAATGATGTGCTACATGCTTAGGAAAACATGGATTCCTATGGATCAGTTTTCCATTACTTAAATTAAAGTTATATGTTTGTTCATTTATCAAGGATTCTGTACCTTCAACAAATTAGAATGTTTGAGGATATTGAAAGGAGACGGAGAGCGGCACGCATGACTGTTTAGTTATAATTAATATTGCTATTGTGGGTATATAAGATTGAGCAGCTGTGACGACAGCCAATTGGGGGTGGAGGAGGGGGTGACTGTATAATTCTTTTCTCTGTTTATAAACTTTGAATTCATAGTGCTATGTATAATTTAGGCAGGGTTTTGCCTTCTTTTACAGGGTAGTTGATTGTTGTTGACAAATGGCTATCCTGTGTAGATTGTCTTGTATACTATAATGCACTGTTTATCTATATTGGTGTGAAATATAAAATAAATAAATAAATAAAAGTTATATGTTTGTAACATGGTTCTCTCTACTCTAAGCAAGGTGTTTTACTAATAGTCTTGATTAAAAATCTTCTATTACAGTATTTTGTGTACACATCTCCTGTGCTGACACATGATATGTGTCTCTATGGTTGCAGTCTGATCCTGCATTCATGTGTTACTCTGCTACTTCTGATGATTTTGAGAGTTACATTAGATGACAAAATATTTTCTAAAAATAAATAGGTGACTCAGGTCCTTGGAATCCTATGAATTAGGATAACTGGTGTTCTTTAAAAGCTATGTACACCTTTGGAGGCAATTTTTATTTATGATTGCATTTTACTAATTTTTGGCAAAAAATCTTATTTTTTATTGGCCTTTTTTTTTGAAAATATTGAGCCATTATATCACAAACAGTTAACAGTTTTTCTAACTGTGCGACTTGTATTTTCACTCTCACTTTATGCCAGTCATCTAATAAACCTTATCTCTAATTTACTAAAAGGTCATAAACACTTATTTAAACCTTAGGATACCGGAGATTTTTTCGCTTTTGTGTTTTCATTTTTCTTCCCCATCTTCCTTGAGCCATAACTTTTTTATATTTTCATTCACATAGCTGTATGATGGCTTATTTTTTGTGGGACAAGTTGTTAAGTCATATTCTTATCAGTTAGATAAGAGCTTAGCTATAATGAGTGTTTATAAGGTCAGAGAGCAGAGATTAGGAGCCCGTCTGCTGCCCAAATGACAGAAAAGATAGAAAATCCACAGGCAGCTGTAGAGCATCTCAGCTATGTACACAAAAAAAAGGTTCCATATTTTTAAAAAGACCAATTGAAAAAATGATTTTTATCTCAAAAAAAGTGTAATGCAATCATTAAAAAAAAATTGCCCCAAATGGTGTACATAACCTTTAACTAGAGGCGGATGGGAAACTCAAAGTGGCCCTGAAAAAAATGTAGAAGTGGACCCATGTTGTAGTTGGAGCCAAACAGGTAAAAGATGTGGGGAAGCCAAGTAGGCAGGGTCATAAAACCATTAGGAATGGTTATAATCCGGGGCACACTGGCGGTACTGCAGTCAGGGGTTGGGGCCAAGAAACTTCAGTCTTTGACATCAGCAGCCTCCTTAATATTCACTTCACAGTTTATTAAATATTACAACACTGTCTCTTACTCAATATGGGTTGGGGTTGGGAGCCTCCCCAACACATTGACTTTTATTAGAGGGGTTATCTGATGTTTGTAATTGATGACCTATCATCTGGTCAGGGGGCAAGATTTTCCTACTGAAGCTCGGGGGGTTCTGCTGCAGCTCTCTCCCTATCACAGCTCAGGAGGCAGTTGAAGGATGGAACTGAGCATGTGCGGCCAACTCAGTGAGCCGGACAAAGAAATAAGAAAAATAACAAACAGCAAGTAGCGCTGTACAGATACATTTTATTGAATAACTCAGTGGCTATGCAAAATGTTTCATTAAATGCAATTACAAAAGTATTTAGATCCAAGTTCTGGGTTGAAAACTGTAGAATACCCCTTTAATGGTAGCTTATAAAAATGTTTGTGTACTAACATAGTTTGAAGTTGGGTTGCATTTGGAATGTGCAACAGCCACACACAAGTTGTAGGAACACAGTGAATCGAGTGAGAATCAACATTTAACCGCAGTGCTACTTGGCATTTGCTTCATTAACGTGCACGCAGCCATGCCATACCACACAGTCATATCAAATGCCAAAGGCCGTATATATTTAAACATAGTAAAAAAAAATACATACTGTGTTCTGTTCCTTTCCACTGGCCGATTATTAATTGATGCAGGAGACCAACACAAAGTAGCCACAACCTCGCTGTGTGTTAGTAACGCTAAAATGTTGACTTATCCAAGGTAGAGCGCCACATCTCCTGTCCCCTGGCCAGCCAGAATTATCAGCATCTGCTCCAGGACGTGAAGAAGTGGAATGAAATCATTCATCCTGTAGTCCTGGTGATGGACAAATAAAGTAGCTTTCTCAAAGATCCTGATCAATCGGCAGGTGTCACGGATGAGCTGCCACTGGTTAACGTCAAAGTTACACAGGGGAGTGCTCCTGTCCACCTGCATTATCACTAAATCATTCACAGCCTTCCTCTGCTTAAATAGTCAGCCCAACATGTGGAAAGTGGTGTTCCAATGTGTGGAAACATCATATGTGAGGCGATGTTGGTGAACGCTATTCTGCCTTTGCAACTCAAAAAGGGTGTAAGAGGGACTGAAGTGCAAGCATAGTTTCCTGTCCATTTTCAAGATATCTTGCAGTTGGGTGGAAAACTTCAGGAATCGCTTTACAACCAAATTAAAGACGTACACCATGCAGGGCGCATGAGTCAGCCCTCCTTGATGCAGGGCTGAGGCCCAACAATATGTTCTTCCCGTTATACACTCACTTAAAGAATTATTAGGAACACCTGCTCTATTTCTCATTACAGGGAGTGCAGAATTATTAGGCAAATGAGTATTTTGACGACATCATCCTCTTTATGCATGTTGTCTTACTCCAAGCTGTATAGGCTCGAAAGCCTACTACCAATTAAGCATATTAGGTGATGTGCATCTCTGTAATGAGAAGGGGTGTGGTCTAATGACATCAACACCCTATATCAGGTGTGCATAATTATTAGGCAACTTCCTTTCCTTTGGCAAAATGGGTCAAAAGAAGGACTTGACAGGCTCAGAAAAGTCAAAAATAGTGAGATATCTTGCAGAGGGATGCAGCACTCTTAAAATTGCAAAGCTTCTGAAGCGTGATCATCGAACAATCAAGCGTTTCATTCAAAATAGTCAACAGGGTCGCAAGAAGCGTGTGGAAAAACCAAGGCGCAAAATAACTGCCCATGAACTGAGAAAAGTCAAGCGTGCAGCTGCCAGGATGCCACTTGCCACCAGTTTGGCCATATTTCAGTGCTGCAACATCACTGGAGTGCCCAAAAGCACAAGGTGTGCAATACTCAGAGACATGGCCAAAGTAAGAAAGGCTGAAAGACGACCACCACTGAACAAGACACACAAGCTGAAACATCAAGACTGGGCCAAGAAATATCTCAAGACTGATTTTTCTAAGGTTTTATGGACTGATGAAATGAGAGTGAGTCTTGATGGGCCAGATGGATGGGCCCGTGGCTGGATTGGTAAAGGGCAGAGAGCTCCAGTCCGACTCAGACGCCAGCAAGGTGGAGGTGGAGTACTGGTTTGGGCTGGTATCATCAAAGATGAGCTTGTGGGGCCTTTTTCGGGTTGAGGATGGAGTCAAGCTCAACTCCCAGTCCTACTGCCAGTTTCTGGAAGACACCTTATTCAAGCAGTGGTACAGGAAGAAGTCTGCATCCTTCAAGAAAAACATGATTTTCATGCAGGACAATGCTCCATCACACGCGTCCAAGTACTCCACAGCGTGGCTGGCAAGAAAGGGTATAAAAGAAGAAAATCTAATGACATGGCCTCCTTGTTCACCTGATCTGAACCCCATTGAGAACCTGTGGTCCATCATCAAATGTGAGATTTACAAGGAGGGAAAACAGTACACCTCTCTGAACAGTGTCTGGGAGGCTGTGGTTGCTGCTGCACGCAATGTTGATGGTGAACAGATCAAAACACTGACAGAATCCATGGATGGCAGGCTTTTGAGTGTCCTTGCAAAGAAAGGTGGCTATATTGGTCACTGATTTGTTTTTGTTTTGTTTTTGAATGTCAGAAATGTATATTTGTGAATGTTGAGATGTTATATTGGTTTCACTGGTAAAAATAAATAATTGAAATGGGTATATATTTGTTTTTTGTTAAGTTGCCTAATAATTATGCACTGTAATAGTCACCTGCACACACAGATATCCCCCTAAAATAGCTAAAACTAAAAACAAACTAAAAACTACTTCCAAAAATATTCAGCTTTGATATTAATGAGTTTTTTGGGTTCATTGAGAACATGGTTGTTGTTCAATAATAAAATTAATCCTCAAAAATACAACTTGCCTAATAATTCTGCACTCCCTGTAATGCAATTATCTAGTCAACCAATCACATGGCAGTTGCTTCAATGCATTTAGGGGGGTGGTCCTGGTCAAGACAATCTCCTGAACTCCAAACTGAATGTCAGAATGGGAAAGAAAGGTGATTTAAGCAATTTTGAGCGTGGCATGGTTGTTGGTGCCAGACGGGCCGGTCTGAGTATTTCACAATCTGCTCAGTTACTGGGATTTTCACGCACAATCATTTCTAGGGTTTACAAAGAATGGTGTGAAAAGGGAAAAACATCCAGTATGCGGCAGTCCTGTGGGCAAAAATGCCTTGTGGATGCTAGAGGTCAGAGGAGAATGGGCCGACTGATTCAAGCTGATAGAAGAGCAACGTTGACTGAAATAACCACTCGTTACAACCGAGGTCTGCAGCAAAGCATTTGTGAAGCCACAACACGCACAACCTTGAGGCGGATGGGCTACAACAGCAGAAGACCCCACCGGGTACCACTCATCTCCACTACAAATAGGAAAAAGAGGCTACGATTTGCACGAGCTCACCAAAATTGGACTGTTGAAGACTGGAAAAATGGTTTCTTGAACATGACAATGAGTTCATTGTACTAAAATGGCCCACAGTCACCAGATCTCAACCCAATAGAGCATCTTTGGGATGTGGTGGAACGGGAGCTTCGTGCCCTGGATGTGCATCCCTCAAATCTCCATCAACTGCAAGATGCTATCCTATCAATATGGGCCAACATTTCTAAAGAATGCTATCAGCACCTTGTTGAATCAATGCCACCTAGAATTAAGGCAGTTCTGAAGGCAAAAGGGGGTCCAACACCGTATAAGTATGGTGTTCCTAATAATTCTTTAGGTGAGTGTATGTTGATGCAGGGCTTTGATGCCAACATTTTCATTCTGGCCATGTTTCACCTTCTGCCCACAGATTCCACACATGGCCACGCTGATGTCCTCTGGCAACTTGATGAAAAATTCCCACACCAGCGAGTAGGGCATTTTAGCCCCAACACGGCGTGCTGACTGCCTGCCTCTGCCTCTATGAACCCGTGCACTGCTAGTTGCTTAAAGATATGTAGACTCCTGAGTAGCAGACGATCTACCCCGGGCACGTTTGGCTCCAGATTTCATACTGCTGACCCCTGATGCCTCACGGCCACGCTTGCATCCTGCTGGCTCACAATGCACAATCAGCCATCCTCACCACCCAATGATGATGATGAAGTCCCCTCTTCACCCGACTCCCACGTGTGATCGGCTACATCATCATCCACTACTGTCTGCATGTCACCAATGTCACCCTCACCAGTCTCATGGCCGTGTGCCAGACCCCTAGCAACACCTGCTTCCACACAACTCTCATTGTCACTCCTTGCCCGTCTACAATAGGAAGCAGCATATCTCTCCTCTAAATCTTGGCTGGGCAGTAGTTGATGACTGTCTTCAATAAGCTCATCTTTACTGAAAAGCGGAGCAGACCCACAACATACAATACTTCCCAAGCAGAAGAAGCAGAAAAAGAAAGAGGCAGGTTCAGGACAGATGGGGCACAGAGCATTATTCAAGGGCCATGCCAACTAAGCGTGGTCTCAGAAGAACCCATCGACTTCGGGTCATCCCAGAGTCAACCATTCATGGACAGATAGGTTGCTGGTCAAAACACAACTGCGGGATGACACTGGCAGCTCTGGCCTGTTGTTGCAACTGCTGCTACCACTTCCCTTCTTCTGCCAGCTCCAGAAACATTTTTGCCACTGCCCATTCCCTTGGAAGGCCCTGGCACCTGTTTGTCAGACATACTGTACAGTAACAGTAACTGTAAGTGTAAAATTGCACTAGTATTAGGGTGTTTTTTCACTCCAATTAGAGAATAAAGGCCTAATGGAATTAATTATCTATAAAACAATGTGGACACCCCAATAGCAGTAGTATTAGACCGCTAATTCACCCCAATTACAGAATTAAGGTCTAATGGAATTATTTATGTCTAACACAATGTGGACACCCCAATAGCAGTAGTATCAGACCGCTAATTCACCCCAATTACAGATTCAAGGCCTAATGGAACTACTTATATAAAACACAATGTGGACACCTCCAAAAGCAGTAGTATCAGAACGCTAGTTTACCTCAATTACAGAATAAAGGTCTAATGGAATTACTTATCTATAAAAAAAAAGGGTGAAAAACTAATAAAGCTCTATTAGACCGCAATTACAGAATAAAGGCGTTATACTGTAGAATTACTTATGTATAAAACAATGTGGACATCCCAATAACTGTAGTATTAGGCTGCTTTTTAACCCCATTTACAGAATCAAGGCCTAATTGAATTACTTATCTATAAAACAAGATTGAAAACAAAATAACTAGAAAAATAGAGCGCTTTTCACACCAATTACAGAATCAAGGCGTTATAGAATGACATCTATAAAACAATGTGGACACCCCAAAATCAGTAGTATTAGACTGCTTTTTCACCCCAATTAGGGAATCAAGGCATTATAGAATTATTTAGGTATAAAACAATGTGGACACCACAATAGCAGTAGTAAGAGAGAGCATTTTAACCCCAATTAGAGAATCAATGCATTATACAATTATTTATGTATAAAACAATGCGGACATCACATTAGCAGTAGTATCATAGAGCATTTTTATCCCAATTAGTGCATCAAGGTGTAATTGAATTGCTTATCTATTAACCAATGAGGACACTGTTCAATTAGTCCCTGCACTCTCCCTATGCTCTCCCTATACTGTGTAAAAAGTCTCCCTACAACCTACCTACACTGTCCCTGAACTCTTCCCATCCAGTTTTTTTTTACATTTAAAGGCTTTCTTAATCATTGTCCCTAGAGCCTGTAACGTCTCTCCCTGCACAATGGTGGAGACCGGGTAGGATGAGGCTTTTTATAGGGCTGTCCTCAATCAAATTATTGGTGGCATAAACAAACCTTAATCACACTACAGGACCACAATGCTACAAAAACCTTGATATCCCAACTCAACTCCAATTTAGACATTCAGTAAAAAATGCGCCAAAAACCAAATAAGCTTCTTCTTTATGTTTCTTTATCAAAAATCCTTCACATTATAGTGCATACATAAATGACTCATAGTCAGAAGCACATATTGTCACAAAGTTCTGCGTGCATAGGGTCCTTTTGAGGTTCAGCACATGTAGTGCCTAGCCAGCATGTAGCTACATTTTGGCGGTCCGCCCCCCGCTTTATAGGGCTGTGACATCACAGGGGCTGGCTATCTTCTTATTGGCTGGCTGCACAGCATTATGGGTGATCCCTCATGCCAGGGTTTCTTACTTTCACTTTGTAACATGTGCAGCAGCCATTTTAAAAAATATATGATTTGTTACTACGAAGCGCAAGGAAATTCGTATTTGTGGTGAATAAAATCTTTCCTGAAATTCGGATAGAATTCTACTTTGTCAACTACGATTCGCTCAACACTAGCTATCATTATCAGATTGGCGGGGGCTAAGTCTCAGCACTCCCATTGATCAGCTGTTTCAGGGAGCTGCCCCACTCATCGGAGCACTGGTGAGCGCAACCGATTCCTGGCAGCTCTCCAAACACTTTTCTATAGCTTGCTGCTTTTTCCAAGTGCTGATTTTTATAAGTGCATTGGAGATATTCAGGAGACTAACTTAGACTAACTCAGAGCTTTTCCACTGTAGCAGAACTTCAGCAGTGTTTCTGGTGGATACTCCACACTATGTTTCAAAACAGGTGAGGAATTTGTTAGACAGGTTATCACTATTAGAAGAATGAAAGAAAACCGGCACTCCCAAAAATCTTTGCTGGTGATAGATTTATTGGTCACTCATACGACGCGCGGCGTTTCGGCAACGCCACGCGTCGTATGAGTGACCAATAAATCTATCACCAGCAAAGATTTTTGGGAGTGCCGGTTTTCTTTCATTCTTCTGATTTTGGGATTACCTCCACACAAACCGAGCACCCCTCAACCAGTACGCTGTGCTGCCTGACTTCATTACACAGGTTATCACTATTGTCTGATTGCAAATGAGCATAGGTGATTAAGGTGTTAAATTTGTTGTTGGGGAGGAGCTTTTGTGGGAGTGTGTGTATATATAGCAACATAGTATTAGCTTGCCTAATTATAGCTTGCTGCATTTTCCAAGGGCTGATTTTTATAAGTGCATAGGAGATACTCAGGAGGTAATCTGGAGGTGGATACAATCTAAACAAGTAAGATTGGTTTTTTATAATCTTTCCCCTCTTTAAAATGGCAGACCTGGTTCTGTGCAGGAATTGTTGTGCTTTTATTTCAGGTTCCACTCTTCAGAGGTTTGGATGCTGTCTGATCTGTAGACAGCTCTCCATGATGCAGCAGGAAATAGCATTTTTGAAATCTGAGATTTGTAAATTAACCATTAAACAAACTCAGACTGAGAACGTTGCAATGCCACTGCCACAGAGGCCCCCTAGAAATGGAAGATGGGTTACTGCAGGTTCTGGTAGACTGAGAGTTGTTGATAGAAGACATGTCCCACAGTCTGTGGCTCTCCATAATTCATTTGCAGCACTTTCAGAGGATAGCTCAAGCCCAGTGGGTAAAGAACAATCATCTCCCATGCCTAAAGTATGTAAGACTGCAGCCAAAGACAAAAAGGAGAAGGTGAGGATTGATAGTAAGCAGCTGTTGGTGGGCGATTCCATCATAAGAGGTGTGAAATTTGATGAAAATTGTGTTGTGAGATGTCTCCCTTGTGCTACCGCTAGCAGGGATAGACAACGGATCCTTAATATTGTTAGGCAAGCAAAGCAGGAAAGGGAGGTGGATGTTATTGTCCATCTTGGGAGAAATTATCTGGCTTGCAATGAGGTTTCAAAGGAGAAGGAAGCTTTTCACACACTTGGAAATGATATACGGGAGGTTGCATCAACTGTTTCATTCTCTACAGTTTTGCCTGTGCATAACTTTCAGCATGACAGGAAGATGCGCATTAAGTAATTCAATGTATGGCTTGGTGAATGGTGTCTGAACCAAGGGTATGGCTTTGTGTCTCATGTTAGCTCTCGTTGGAATGGAAAAGAACTGTACAAGAAAGATGGTTTGCATCTTTCTCTCAAGGGAACGAATGTCCTCAGTAAACAGTTCCAAGTATTTGCTAAGGATCATTTAAACTAGGAAAGGGGGGCAAAAGAGTGATAATCCAGCAGTCCGACTGCCCCCCCGGAATAATGCCAGAAGATGCCAGTAGCACAAAGGTTAAAAAAAGACAAGCTCAGATTCTTGTCTACAAATGCTTGCAGTTTAGAGAATAAGATCAATGAACTTGAGGCTATAATGGCATCTGAGAATATAGATTTAGTGGCTGTTACTGAGACGTGGTTCAATGGGAGTAATGACTGGGATATAACAATACCTGGGTTCTCTCTATACAGGAAAGACAGAGAAGGCAAGAAGGGGGAGGGGTGGCCCTGTATGTGAAAGCATGAAATCTAATTTGATACAAGTTAGCGAGACCAATTTAGAGTCAGTTTGGGTTACCTTGCAGCTTGATAATCATAAGGTAACTCGTGTAGGTGTGATATATAGACCACCTAGCCAAGTCAAAGAATTAGATGATCTACTAGTTGAGGAAATAGCTAAAATTACATTGAAAGGGGACGTTATCATTATGGGAGACTTCAATCTTCCTGATGTAAACTGGAAAACCAAAATAGCTAGTTAGTTCTGCCAGGAGTACAGATATTCTAAATTCCCTACTGGGATTATCTCTACAGCAAATAGTTGAGGAGCCAACCCGGAAGGAGGCCATTTTAGATTTAGTATTCACAAATGGGAATTTGGTATCTGATATTACTGTAGGGGAAAGCTTGGGATCTAGTGATCACCAGTCAGTGTGGTTTACTATAAGTACATTGACTGAATCACTCCACACAAAAACAAAAGTTTTAGATTTTAGAAAAACTGACTTTTCTAAAATTAGATTAGTGGTATACGAGTCCCTATCAGATTGGAACAGTTTCAATGGAGTCCAGGAGAAATGGGACTACTTAAAAGTGGCACTATTAATGGCACAGAAATTTGCATTAGGCTTGTCAGTAAAAGCAAAAAAAGAGTACTGTGGTACTCAGCAGAAGTGGCCAAAATCTTTAAAAACAAAAAGATAGCATTTAGTAATTATAAAAAAATAAATAAAAAAAAAACAAGGATGACAGGCAAATTTATAAGATTAGGCAGAGAGAGGCCAAACAAGTTATAAGAGCTTCTAAAGCACAGGCAGAAGAGAAATTAGCTTAGTCACTGAAAAAAGGTGATAAGACATTCTTCAGATACATAAATGAAAAAAGGAAACTAAAACAAGGAATTACCAAATTAAAAACAAAAGAAGAAAGGTATATGGAAGAAGATAAAGAACTAG
The DNA here is from genome assembly GCF_905171765.1 of Bufo bufo. Lineage (NCBI taxonomy): Eukaryota > Metazoa > Chordata > Amphibia > Anura > Bufonidae > Bufo > Bufo bufo. The sequence goes on from NC_053389.1 coordinate 801,955,154, forward strand.
CTGACTGCCTCAATGAATACTTCTGTTCGGTTTTTACAAAGGAAAATGAAGGAGAAGGACCTCAGTTAGGAAAGAAGACTAATGAATCTTTTGATGCATGTGTCTTTACAGAGAAAGAAGGTCTAAGTCAGCTGTCTAAAATTAATACAAATAAGTCACAGGGGCCTGATGGGATACACCCAAAGCTATTAAAAGATCTCAGCGGCGAACTAGCAAAACCATTAACAGATTTATTTAACCAATCACTGGTAACAGGAGTCGTCCCAGAAGATTGGAAATTGGCAAATACTGTGCCCATTCACAAGAAAGGTAGTAGGGAGGAATCAGGCAACTATAGGCCAGTAAGCCTGACATCAATAGTGGGGAAATTAATGGAAACCATACTTAAGGAGAGGATTGTGGAACATCTAAAATCCCATGGATTGAAAGATGAAAAACAGCATGGGTTTACTTCAGGGAGATCATGTTGCTTTTAGGCAAATCGAATTTGTCACACTTCGTGGGATTCGATTTGCTCATCTCTACTGTTCACTATGTGGTAAAATTGACCTGTTTCCTTCATTCTCTATGTCAGTACGACAACAACGATACCGCACTTGAATAATTTTTCCTGCAGTTTAATCCAATTAAAATATACAATTAAAAACCTTGAAAAAAATGAAAAAATGTAATCTCCATATTCTGACCCCGATAACTTTTTTGTAGTTATGTGTATGGAGCTGTGTGATGGCTCATTTTTTTGCAGGCGCGATTTGTATTTCTTAGTGATACCATTTTGAAGAGAAGGATCATGTATGAACACGGCCTTTGAGGGGTACAATGATGGGGCGGCGCTATTGCAGCTCCCTGTCATTGCACTTGCTACTCACAAAAAAATGCGCTTCATGACAAAGTAATTCGTCACAAAGCTAATTTTTTTGTGAAATTCGCTTATCTCTAATGAACAGAGTTAAAAACATTTTTTTTGTCAAAATTGCATTTTTTGACAATATCGCCCCATTTCAAATTTTATTCCCACTTCCCAATACATAGTATGCGACTGTAAATAGTCCCATTAGAAAGTACGACTTGTCCTGCAAAAAATAAGCCCCCATAAGGCTATATGAATGAAAAAATAAAACAAGAGGGGAGTGAAAAATGAACTTGCAAAAATTGAAAATTGCAAGGTCCTCTAAGGGTTAACAAACTAAGAAGACAGGTTGGCATTAGCAGGAGGTGCTCAAACCCACATGCAGTTGTGCATATATATAGGGGAGCAAATCCTGCACTTGTGGCCCGTTGCTAATGGCAATCCCCAGCAAAATGCATACAATGGAGGATGCCCGCGGCGAACCACAAGTACCACAATAGACATCCTACACAAGGTAACAAGTGCGGATGTCATAATTAATATAACAATATAACAAAACAATAACAAACACAGGTGCACTCTGCAGTCTCACTAAATCCTCAAACTGATTTTAAAATTGAGAGATTAGTCAACATGTCCTACGGTGTAGAACATGTCTAAGCCCGGGCTTAGACATGTTCTACACCGTAGGACATGTTGACTAATCTCTCAATTTTAAAATCAGTTTGAGAATTTAGTGAGACTGCAGAGTGCACCTGTGTTTGTTATCCTCTATGGGTTAACCAAGCTAAGCAAAGTAACCATTTTTCCTAGATCACATGTAAGGTGTATAGCCTCTGCCCAAATAATGTTAATAAACAAGAAAAGATTAGACAATAGGGAAATCCCCACAGCTTGTAACAGCAGCAAAGTAAAAAGCTGCAAAAGAGATACATCTTGAAGACCTAAGATAGGCTAGACCTTAAGGAGCTAAGGAATATTTACTATGAAAACGAAAAATGATTTAAGCTGGCCAGTTTCATAAAAATTCTCCATGCTCTTATCAATTATTTTTTAGGTTCTTTCATGGAAAAGGGGTTATATGTAGGGTTGAGTGAAACCAAACTGTAAAGTTTGGGTTTGTGCCGAACTTGAGGATTTTTGGACCCCGGACCCGAACCCGAACTTTTCAGTAAAAGATCAGGTTCGGGTTTGGTGTTCGGTGAGTTAATGGCGCTTTTTGAAAGGCTGCAGAGCATCCAATCAACAAGCGTTTAACTCGTGTGCCCTTAGAAGCCATCACAGCCATGCCTACTAATGGCATGGCTGTGATTGGCCAGTGCAGAATGTGACCCAGCCTCTATATAAGCTGGAGTCACGTAGCGCTGCACGTCACTCTGCTGTGCTTAGTGTAGAGAGAGGATGCTGCTGCTGCTGTGAGAAATAGGAAGTGCTTGTTAACTCAGCGATCTACAGCGATTTAGTTGTGTGGGTGCAGTGCACAATTTTTTTACCCTTCCCTGAGCCCAGTGACCCAGAAAAAGAACTTTTATCCATCTGTTAGTTAGGTGGGCATCGGCGGCCATTTTATGCAAGTTCAGTGCACCAAGCACTGCATATTTGCATTTGTGACAGTGAAGTACAAGCTTGAAATACTGCAATTATATTCTGGGTTTTAAAAAAACACACATTTTTTGCAAGACCCTACATCTGTGGCCTTTGCTGCATTTGTCACAGTGAAATACAAGCGTTAGACAGTGCTGTTATATTCTGGTATTAAAAAAAAAAACATTTTGGGCAATATAATACATTTGCGGCCTTTGCTGCATTTCTGACAATCCAATACAAGCGTTAGATACTGCTGTTAAATTCTGGTATTAAAAAAACACCCATTTTGGGCAAGATAATACATTTGTGGCCTTTGTTGCATTTGTGAAAGTCAAATACAAAGTTAAAATACTGCAGTTATATTCTTGGTTTAATAAAACACAATTTTTTTTGCAAGACTCTACATCTGGGGCCTTTGCTGCATGTGTCACAGTCAAATACTAGCGTTAGATAGTGCTTTTATAGTCTGGTTTTAAAAAAAAACACCCATTTTGGGCAAGATAATACATTTGTGGCCTTTGTTGCATTTGTCACAGTGAAATTCAAGCTTGAAATACTGCAGTTATATTCTGGGTCTAAAAAAACACCCATTTTGCGCAAAGTAATTAATTTTCGGCCTTGTCTGCATCTGTCAGTGTGAAATTCAAGCGTGATATACTGCTGTCATATTCGGTTATAAAAAAAAACACCCTTTTTGGGCAAAGTACTTAAAATTGCAGCCTTTGCTGCATCTGTTATTGTTAAAACAAGCTTGAAATACTTCAATCTTGTGCCTCTGCCACATTAGTCAGTGTGCAATTTAAGCTAGAAATACAGCTATAATTTTCTGGGTTATAAAAAACACCCATTCAGGGCAAAATACTTAATTTGCGGCCTTGTCTGAATCTGTCAGTGTGAGATACGCGCTTTAGATACTGCTGTGCTATTCTGGTATTAAAAAAAACACCCATTTTGGGCAAAATACTTAATTTGTGGCCTTGTCTGCATCTGTACTTGTGAAATTCAAGCGTTATATACTGCTGTCATATTCTGGTATTAAAAAAACACACATTTAGGGCAAAAATCTAAATTTTGCATCCTTCGCTGCATCTGTCATTGTGAGATACACCCTTTACATACTGCTGTGCTATTCTGGTATTAAATAAACACCCATTTTGGGCAAAATACTTAATTTGCGGCCTTGTCTGTATCTGTACGTTTGAAATTCAAGCGCTATATACTGTTGTCATATTCTGGTATTAAAAAGACACATTTAGGGTAAAAATCTTAATTTTGCAGCCTTGTCTGCATCTGTATGTGTGAGATACACCCTTTAGATACTGTTGTTCTATTCTGCTATTAAAAAAACACCTATTTATGGCAAAAAACTTAATTTTGCAGCCTTTGCTGCATCTGTCATTGTGAGATACACGCGTTAGATACTGTTGTTCTATTCTGTTATTAAAAAAACACCCATTTTGGGCAAGATTCTAAATTTGAGAAATATGAGGAGAGCGTCAAATAAGGAACGTGGCCCCGGTCGTGGTGCTGCTGGTGGAGCTACTGTAGCAGGGAGAGGAAGTGGTCGATCTGTGCCAGCTACACGCACAAGTAAAAAACACCTTCCTAAGGTGCGAGTAGGCGACAGAACCTTCAGCGTTATTTGGTTGGGCCTAATGCGGCTCTACGAATGGTGAGGCCAGAACAAGTACAGGCGATAGTAGATTGGGTTGCTGACAGTGCCTCCAGTTCCTTCACATTGTCTCCCACCCAGTCTCCTGCTGAAAGATCAGAGTTTGCACCTGCAGCCTATGTCCATCAGTCTTTCACCTCACCCCCTTGCAAATCAGCCAAGCAGTCTGAGCCCCAAGTCATGGAGCAGTCTCTTCTGCTTTTTGATGACTCTGTTAGCAGGGTTTCACAGGGCCATCCACCTAGCCCTGCCCCAGAAGTGGAAGAGATTGAGTGCACCGATGCCCAACCACTTATGTTTCAAGATGAGTACATGGGAGGACCATCGCAGCACGTCTCGGATGATGACGAAACACAGGTGCCAACTGCTGGGGCTTTTAAAAGAGTGCAGACCGACAAGGAGGGCAGGGGTGAAGACTGGGTGGAAGATGATGTGAAGGACGATGAGGTTCTCGATCTCAAAAGGAATCAAAGTCATGCGAGTGACCTGTGTAGTTCGGAGGAAGAGGCGGTGGTCCCACAGAGCCACCAAGACAGCAGAAGAGGGAGCAGGGTGCAAAAGCAGAGCGGCTGTCCCCTAGACAGTATGCCTGCTACTGCCCACCGCAGCAAGGGACCGAGCACACCAAAGCCAGCTCCAAGGAGTTCCCTGGCGTGGCAGTTCTTCAGACAATGTGCTGATGACAAGACACGAGTGGTTTGCATGCTGTGCAATCAGAGCCTGAAGCGAGGTATAAACGTTCACAACCTGAGCACAACCTGCATAACCAGACATCTAAGTGCAAAGCACGAGCTGCAGTAGAGTAGACACCTCAAAAACCAAGGAAGGTCTCTGGCTCCTCCTGCTTCCTCTTCTGCTGAAGTCTCAGCCTCTTTATCCACCTCTGGAGTGACAGTGCCACCTGCCACCCTGCAAACAGAGGATCTGCCAGCAACACCACCACCTGGGTCACCAAGCATCTCCAGAATGTCCCACATAAGCGTTCAGCTCTCCATCTCCCAAACACTGGAGCAGAAGAGGAAGTACCCTACCCCCCTACCCACCGGCGATCCCTGGCCCTGAATAACAGCATTTGAAAATTACTGGCCTTTGAAATGCTGTCATTCCGTCTGGTGGAGACGGAGAGCTTTAAAAGCCTTATGGCGGTGGCTGTCCCACAGTACGTCGTGCCCAGCCGCCACTACTTTTCCAGGTGTGCCATCCCTTCCCTGCACAACATAGTGGGGGACAAAATCAGGTGTGCACTGCGCAACGCCAACTGTGGCAAGATCCACCTAACTACGGATACGGTCATGGACGTTATATCTCCCTAACAGCACACTGGGTAAATGCAGTGGCGGCTGGGCCTGTGGATGATTGCAGTTTGGCGCATGTCCTTCCACCACCGAGGATTGCAGGGCGTTTCAGTTTTCCTCCTGTTGCTTCCTCCTCCAACTCCGCTTCCTCATCCTCTACCGACTCCTCATCCGGTCAGCATAACAACTTTACCACCAACTTCAGCACAGCCAGGGGTAAATACAGCAGGCAGTTTTAAAACTTATCTGTTTGGGGGACAAATCCACACCGCGCAGGAGCTGTGGAGGGGCCTTGAACAAAAGACCGATGAGTGGTTGGTGCCAGTGAGACTCAAGCCCGGCCTAGTGGTGTGCGATAATGGACGAAATCTAGTAGCAGCTCTGGGACTAGCCGGTTTGCCGCACATCCCTTGCCTGGCGCACGTGCTGAATTTGGTGGTGCAGAGATTCCTTAAAAATTACCCCGATATGTCAGAGCTGTTGTATAAAGTGCGGGCCGTCTGTGCGCGCTTTCAGCATTCTCACCCTGCTGCTGCTCGACTATTAGCCCTGCAGTGTAACTTCGGCCTTCCCGCTCACCGCCTCATATGCGACGTGCCCACAAAATGGAACTTCTCCTTGCACATGCTGGCCAGACTGTGCGAGATGCAGCAGGCGTTAGTGGAGTTTCAGTTGCAGCACGCACGGGTGAGTCGCTCTGCGGAACAGCACCACTTTACCACCAATGACTGGGCCTCCATGAGAGACCTGTGTTCCTTGTTGCGCTGTTTCGAGTACTCCACCAACATGGCCAGTGCCGATAACGTTGTTCTCATCGTTACTATCCCACTTCTAAGCCTCCTTATAAAAACGCTGCTGGCGATGATGGAAGAGGATGTGGCACAGGAGGAGGAGGAGGAGGAAGAGGGATAATTTCATAGGGTTTCTGGCCAGTCATTCACAAGTGGCTCCGAGGGTGGGTTCCTGCACCCACAAATGCCGGGTACACAATTGTCCAGCCAGTGCACAGTTCTGGAGAAGCACCCAGACCAGCTCATGGCCATCACTGTTTCGTGGCTGGGGGGGATACAGAGGACACAGACGATACACCTCCCACAGAGGACAGCTTTTCGTTGCCCCTGGGCAGCAATGACCACCGAGTTGCCCACATTCTAACTTGTGCTGATTACTGGATGGCCACGCTGCTGGATCCCCGTTACAAGGACAACATACCGTCCTTAATTCCCTCACTGGAGCGTGATCGTAAGATGCGAGAGTACAAGCACACGCTGGTAGACGCGCTGCTGGTGGCATTCACACCTGACAGCAGGGGCACAAGGCGAAGGCAGAGGAGGAGGAAGAGGTCGCCAACTCCAGCTGGGGCACCGCCAGCACCTCAGAAGGCAGGGTTAGCAGGCCGAAATGTGGAAAAGCTTTGTCAGCACGCCACAATAACCAGCACCACCAGCTGATATGGAACATCTTAGCAGGAGGCAGCATTTCAGAAACATGGTGGAGCAGTATGTGTGCACACGCCTACACGTACTGAATGACGGGTCTTCCCCCTTCAACTTCTGGGTCTCCAAATTGGGCACATGGCCTGAGCTTGCCCTTTACGCCTTGGAGGTGCTGGCCTGCCCTGCAGCCAGTGTATTATCTGAACGTGTGTTTAGCATGACTGGATGGGGTTATCACAGACAAGCGCAGCCGCCTGTCCACAGCCAATGTGGACAAGCTCACGTTCATTAAAATGAACCAGGCCTGGATCCCACAGGACTTGTCCGTACCTTGTGCAGAATAGACATGTATACCGGACTTAACCAGCCATTGTTATACTACAGCGCAATTGCTCATTCTTGTATTTTGGATATTTCACACTCTTTTGGAGTGTACCCTAATTTTAAAAAAATTATAAATTAAAACCAAAAACCAGTTTTGCCTACCTCGTCCTCCTCCACCGCTGCTTCCACCTACACCGCTACCTCCACCGCCTCCTCAAACTCATACTCCATATGGACCTCCACCTCATAAATCAATTTTTTTTTTTATTAGTACGTATTTTATTCTATTTTTTGTAATTTCACTAATTTGTCTATTACATTTTCGGGTGAAATTCACCAATTTTTGGGTGTGATATACCACTGTTCTGCCTAGTAGACAGGTTAAAAAAATTCACTATTTTGTCTGTTACATTTTCGGGTGAAATTCACCAATTTTTAGGTGTAATATACCACTGCTATAACTAGTAGACAGGTAAAAAAAATCTATAATTTGTCTGTTACATTTTCGGGTACACACAAATAGTGGTCGTTCAGGAGGGGCAGTCAGAGCCTCCCTGATATACTGCTCAAAGATGCAAAAAGATAAACTAAAGGGGCAGTAAACTAAATAAAACTTCGCTTTTAATGATTAAGGAGATAAAAAAGCCCCTACTAGACTAACAACAAATAAGACGTGCCCTAATATGGACAAATAAAGGCACAACACGCAAATATATATCACTAGGGGATTAACTCAGGCACAAAGTGGAAGGTCAGATTGGGCGGCAGGGGTTGTAGTGTGTACTGCCCACTGGCCCTAGTACCTCCCTACTTGTCCTGTAAACCCTATAAAGTATCCAAAGGACGGGGTCCAAAAAGCCCCGCAAGGGGTGGCCCAGACAGGAACTCTGATCCTGGTAGGTAACCCTAGTAAGGCCCTGGTCAATGACAAAAAGTGGACAGAATACCACTTTGGAGTACTTATAAAATACATGTAATAAACACAGAAAAAGGGGGGGGGGGGGTATAACACCACCCAGACGTCCAAATGGGTCAGGGCGGGGGCATACTCAAGTGTCCCGACGCGTTTCTTCGGTTGGAGCCCCAGGAATCTTCAGGGGACACGGGGCTATGTGTTCGCTGTAATCAGTCTGTGACTAAGCCTATGAACAATAAAGTGCATGTATAGTAAAATGCCACAGGAAAATAGTCAAGAAAGAAAAGAAAGACTCACCCATCACCTGGTATAAGATCATAGGGAGGTTTTTCACTTACTCGTTTTTGGCTGCGGTCAGGGGTGGCTGTAGGCACACTGTGTAGCAGGACCCAGTGTGGTGGTGTCTGCTAGGATGATGACCGGCAGTTAGTGTGGCGAAATCTGCCACATTATAAGAGCTAGGGGGCCAGGTGAAGCGCATTTTTCGGAGTTGACTTCCGGTTATGCGCCTCTTGATGACGCTCCTACAAAGCGTCCGAGGCCGCGGTCACGTGAGCGGCAGGACCGGAAGTCATGTGTCCGCGACTGCGCCTCACATCCCTGTCTCATGCGTTCCATATGGATAAGGGTGGAACGCACGGCCGACGCCGTACTCAGACGTCATCCGGCCGCGCCACTTGAGATGCATCACAGCCGCGGTCACGTGATCGAGACCCAGCCTCGGCCGCACAGGCGTATTGAAAATCCCAGATAGCCAGACAGCAGAACCCCATATATGATACTATATACATCTGCTACCCGGCCACTAAACGGAAAAGACAAAGTATCCTGCCTCAGCCTCTCCTACACTCAGCAGGGTACTATAATTCAACACTTATAAATGGATTGCTACCCATTCTACCATCTATGGGGGACTCACATCCATCACAAGTCTGGGGTGAGAGAAGGGAGCGATCAGAGGGGAAGACAAACTGCTCACTGGTCCGGACAGGACACCTAACCCCCCTGAGCCTCCTCCACCTCCTCGCAGTGTATGACAGTATGCGCCAAATATCCTGTGTCTAGGACCAAAAAATAGAAAGAGGTTTATAGTGGGAAAATTGGCTTATTCAGTCGCTCCATACAGCAAGCTAGTTTAAATTTCGCGGGAGTTCCAAAGATCGCGGGAGTCTGTTCCGCAATTTCCTTTGGTGCAGCTTTCGACGATAAGAATAGTTAATCCTTTACTGTAGAAATTTTCTTCTGTATGGCCATACAGTATTATCGGAGGCTTTTCAATGCAGGTACATCACTTGTTTCACCATGCGCGTTTCGGGTAGATTCACTCTCCCTTCCTCAGTGGTCGAGTGTCTGCCTGCTCTGCCTCCATTTTTATCCATTCCTTTAATTGCTTCCAAAATCTCGGACACCTGTTGTTCATACTACTCCCAGTTGGCCAGGGAATCCTCCCACATAATCAGCTTGCTGTATGGAGCAACTGAATAAGCCGGCAAATATTTAAAGCTCCATTGAAGCAATAGGGAGACAGCAGACGCTAGACGGTAAGCTAAATATCGACTTAAAGTTTTCTTCGATTCAAAGCTCATATCGAGCTTAAAAGGATATGCTATAAGAGACTTTTCACATTATCAGGATTCCTGTGGACACTTTATGAACATATTGCGCTCCCAGTGAATACACCTACAACATTTTCAGTGACATTCAGTTTCCCAAATTGGGATAGAGCGCTAGAAGATAGCGCCCCCTCTTTCCCAAATAACAGCATATACTTGAAGTTTTTTAGTGTGATATATATTATGGAATTTATCGACACTATTGAGTGGTATCGAATATTCTATCGAATATTTCAACATTGAATTTTCTACCATTCAATTTATCGAATATTTCTATCGAATATATTTTTATCGAATATAGTATCGATCATTTCTACCACAATATATGTGATTGTAATGTTGTATATTATTGCTACATTGTTCTTATAAATTTTATTACTTGTATTTTATGGGGATTTAATAAATATTTTCTGCATATGTCAATCTGGTTGCCAAGTGTATGAGTGCTCGCTCATTTTCCTATTACTACATTTGCCTTTAGAAGAGGGTGGGGTGATTCCCTCTATATGAGCTTGCAGCACCATACCTTAACTACTTGCTAGTGAGACACCACAACCTACCACTATTTATTCAACAATTTTTGGCTGTGATAGACCCCTGCTCTACCTAGTAGACAGATTACATTCTTGGTTTGACATTTTACAATTTTTGCCATGAATAAACCACTGCTCTGCATAGGTGACTTGCCTACATCTAGGCTTCTATTCCTGGAGGGTCTCGAGTGAGGGACGCCAGATTTGAAAAATCTCTATTATGAGACACTGCTGTTGGAGTATTGATCTCCCCTTTCCCTGACAAACCAGTCAGAAGTTAGACTGACTGGGGAAACGTAACGTTGGGGGGATTTGTGTTTTTGTATTTGCATGTGTTTTTCTAGTGTGTCTGTCATGTCATATATATTTTTGGTCAAGTAGGATAGGGTGATATAGGGAGAGCCAGTTTAGGCTCGAGGATAGGGAACCTCTACCTTTAAGGGGTGTCCCTGGGCTGAGTAGGTTTAGGGTCACGAAGGGATTTCTGTAGGATAGGATTGTCTCTCTTACTATGATATATTATATCTTTGAGTTGTATTACTGTTATCACGACCTTCAGACCACCACGGTTATCATTAGTGCTAAGTAACCATCTGAATGCTTTTTTCTACCAGCACTAGTTCTCCATCTAGCCATGGAGCGCTACACGCATTTCTGAGCTAACCATCTTATTCTATTCTTACTAGTATTTCGGCAAACCGTGAGTAACCAAATAACCTGTTTATAGTGGTTCAAGAATGTGTGAATAATCACAGTATACATATCTAGTATTTCAGCTAACCGTGAATTTTCACGGAACATGTATCATGTGAACCCACGTAATAAGGTCATCAGTTAACTGTAATATATTGTTCTCTATGTTTTTGTTCTCAGCTGTTTCCCACACATAGAGTCACTCATGTGGGGGTAATCTTAATCCTACGGATTGCTCACCAGTCCTGCATATACATCTATCTTAATCTCTGATAGATGTAACTGTAGTTACTTCCAATATACCTTTTTGCCATTGTATGACAGTATTTGTATTGTATGTCGACCTTCCTTGTATTTGTAGTCCGGCTGTAGGCCAGATTTTAATAAATAATCATTAAAAGGTATATTTTAATTGGGAAGGTGTTCAAGTATATATTATATAGGTGAGAGGGACCTAAATTTTTTTAAAAAATCTGTTCCATTGATGGGTGACATTAACCCATTTCTAGCAATGAAAAACCCTTGCTCTGCATAGGTGACAGGGACTTAAATTTCTAAAATTTGTCTTTAATTGGCCCTTTCATTCGATCCTTCTGCTTTAATAACTTGTCCCACATTTCCGCTTCATCCCATTGCAACCATTGACCTCCCTTGGATGAGGTCTCTCTTTCTCACGCTTCCTCTCCGTCATGGAATCTGTTTCGCTGATAACCTTGATCAACATGGTAGGCTCAGAAAAGAACATCGAAAGTTGATAGAGAAGATATCCAAATGGATCGTGGATGTCACAGGGACGTGCGATCAGGCAGAAGTTATGTAGAGTCAACAAAGCGGCAGCAGGGACTCTCCTGGCTAACGTTTACAAATCCAAAATACCCCAGTGACATTCCCTATAATTTTTTATTAATCATTCCAATAACAAAGCATCTTAAGAGTCCTGTATTGTTATTTATCGTCACTACCTCCCCGAGTCGGGAGTGAGTAATTGCCGCATGCCCCCTCCTTAACTTGGAAGCTTATGCTTCAATACTTTGTCCCACATTTCCGCTCAATTACATTTAATTTTATCCATTGACCTCCCTTGGATGTGGTATCCCTTTCTCAGGCTCCCTCTCCGGCCTGGAACCCTGATTCCTCACCACCCGTGATCACCATGGTAGGTGCATAAAAGAACATCGAAAGATGATAGAGAAGATATCCAATTGGATCGTGGACATCACAGGGACGTGCGACATGGTGGATCAGTATGTGTGCACACGCCTACACTTACTGAATGATGGGTCTGCCCCCTTCAACTTCTGGGTCTCCAAATTGGGCACATGGCCTGAGCTTGCCCTTTACACCTTGGAGGTGCTGGCCTGCCCTGCAGCCAGTGTATTGTCTGAACGTGTGTTTAGCACGACTGAACGGGGTTATCACAGGTTATATTTCACAATGTTTTGCGGTGTACCCTAATTTAAAAAAAATGTAAAAAATTTAAAGCCAAAAAGCAGTGTAGGCTACCTCCTCCACCGCCGCATCCATCTGCACCGCCACATCCACCACCTCCTCAACCTCCTATTCCATTTGGACCTTGTCCTCCTAGATCAAGATTATTATTTTTAAATTTTTACGTATTTTATGTTATTTAAAGTCATTTCCCTATCCACATTTGTTTAAAGAGCACTTGCCATGCTCTTAACCAAATTTTTATGCCATTTGCAGTCCTCTAGCCCTTTCTATGACATTTTTACAGCCATTTTAGTGCTCAAAAGTTTGGGTCCCCATTGACTTCAATGGGGTTCGAGTTCGGGGTCAAGTTCGGGTCCCAAACTCGAACATTTTTGTGAAGTTCGGCCAAACCTGAACATCCAGGTGTCCGCTCAACTGTAGCGATGATGGAAGAGAATGTGGCACAGGAGGAGGAGGAGGAGGAGGAGGAGGAAGAGAAATCATTTCATAGGGTTTCAGGCCAGTCATTCACAAATGGCTCCGAGAATTCGTACACCCACAAACGTCAAGGTACACAATTGTCCAGACAGGGCACAGTTCTGGAGGATGACGAGGTGGAGGATGAGGAGGAGGAGATGGAGGAGGAGGAGGAGCCGTGTTTACAGCAGGGTGGCACCCAAACCAGCTCATCGCCATCACTGTTGCGTGGCTGGGGGGACACAGAGGACACAGACGATACACCTCCCACAGAGGACAGCTTTTCGTTGCCTCTGGGAAGCCTGGCACACATGAGCGATTACATGCTGCAGTGTCTCCGCAAACGACCGTCGAGTTGCCCACATTCTAACTTGTGCTGATTACTGGGTGGCCACGCTGCTGGATTCCCATTACAAGGACAACGTACCATCCTCAATTCCGTCACTGGAGCGTGATCGTAAGATGCGCCAGTACAAGCACACGCTGGTAGACGCGCTGCTAGTGGCATTCCCACCTGACAGCGGGGGCACAGTGGAAGCACATGGCGAAGGCAGAGGAGGAGGAAGAGGTCGCCAACGCAGCTGGGGCATCACCAGCACCTCAGAAGGCAGGGTTAGCATGGCAGAAATGTAGAAAAGCTTTGTCAGCACGCCACAACAACCAGCACCACCAGCTGATATGGAACGTCTTAGCAGGAGGCAGCATTTCAGCAACATGGTGGAGCAGTATGTGTGCACACACCTACACGTACTGAATGACGGGTCTGCCCCCTTCATCTTCTGAGTCTCCAAATTGTGCACATGGCCTGAGCTTGCCCTTTACACCTCAGAGGTGCTGACCTGCCCTGCAGCCAGTGTATTATCTGAACGTGTGTTTAGCACAGCAGGGGGCATCATCACAGACAAGCGCAGCCGCCTGTCCACAGCCAATGTGGACGAGCTTGCGTTCATTAAAATGAACCAGGCATGGATCCCACAGGACTTGTCTGCACCTTGTGCAGAATAAACATGTATACCGCCTTACTCAGCCATTGTTATACTGCAGCGCAATTGCTCATTGTTGTATTTTTTATATTTCCCACTCTTTTGGGGTGTACCCTAATTTAAACAAAAAATAAATAAATAAATAAAAAAATAAAAAATCAGTGTTGGCTACCTCGTCCTCCTCCACCGCCGCTTCCACCTACACCGCTATGTCCACTGCCTCCTTAACCTCCTACTCCAAATGGACCTTCACCTCATAGATTAAGATTATTTTTTTAAAAATTTTTACGTATTTTATTTTAAGTCATTTCACTAATTTGTCTGTTGCATTGTTAGGTTACATATCCCACATTTTTGCCTGTGATATATCCCTGCTCTACCTAGTGGACAAGGAAATACATTTCACTAATTCGTCTGTTACATTCTTGGGTGACATTTTACAATTTTTGCCATCAATTAACCCCTGCTCTGCATAGGTGACAGGGATCGAAATTTCTAAAAAATTTCTGTTACATTGTCAGGTGACATTTTACCAATTTTTCCGTATACAAACCCCTGCTCTGCATAGGTGACAGGGACCTAATTTTTGTGAAATTGTCTGTTCAATTGGTGGGTGACATGAACACAGTTTTGCCGTGAATAAACCCCTGCTCTACATAGTTGACAGGGCCCGAAATTTTTACAAATCGTCTGTTCCATTGGTGGGTGACATTAACCCAGTTTTGTTAATGAAAAACCCCTGCTCTGCATAGGTGACATGGACTTAAATTTCTAAAATTCGTCTTTAATTGGCCCTTTCATTTGATCCTTCCGCTTTAATAACTTGTCCCACATTTCAGCTCGATCACATTGCAGCCATTGACCTCCCTTGGATGTGGTACCCCTTTCTCACGCTCCCTCTCCAGGGTGGAACCCTGATTCGCCGCTAACCGTGATCAACATGGTAGGTGCAGAAAAGAACATCGAAAGTTGATCGAGCAGATATCCATTTGGATCGTCAGTTTGTCCTCATGTATTCTGAATGGAAAGCAATCCGTTCAGTATGCATCAGGATGTCTTCCATTCCATCCCTTCACGGTATCTGGATGGAGAAAATACCGCAGCATGCTGCGGTTTTTTCCTCCGGCCAAAATTCCGGAAACTTGCCGGAATGCCGGATCCGGCATTTATTTTTATTGAAATGTATTAGTGCCGCATTGACGGACCCGTTCTTCCGGTCTGCGCATGCGCAGACCTTTAAAAATGTTTAAAAAAATATATACCGGATCCGTTTTTCCGGATGACCCCGGAGAGAAGTCTACACACATGGATTTCCGGATCCGGCAGGAAGTTCCGGTGACGGAACTGCCTGCCGGAATCAACAACGCAAGTGTGAAACTACCCTTAGCCTTCTGTCTTTTAAAATTGCATTGTAACAATTTGAAATTCAGAAACCTTATAATTTCTTTTAAAGGGTTTGTCTGGCTCTGGAGCTGGACCTACCCCTTTGGTCTGGACCTGTGCCCCTGAACATAAAAATGCAGACCACCAGCTTGTGGTCCGACCACTGTTCCATTCCTGGCTGCTTCTGGTCCAGGGAGTGGCTGTGTCCTGTGACTGCTCAGGCCAATAACAGGCCTCAACAGTCACATAAGCTTGAATGGAACCTCACAGTAGTAACATATAAAAAAAGTCAAAGTCAGTGCAGATCATCTGTTAGGAAGGATGCACAAAAGCTTGAAGGAAACCAACAGGAATACTGAAGAACAGAGAGAAATCCTGCATCCAGTAAAATGGAGATCTTTATTGAAGCATCATAAAACCAGAAAAACAGGACTGCAGTGTCCATGCATTTCGGATCTGTACATACTGATCTTTACTCATGATTAAGCTCTATGCCACTAAACATAAATATACAGTATATGTAGCTGAAGAAAAGACCAAGCTAGTGGCCACAGGTGTGAACAAAAACAAAAACAATTGGTTTAAACATACAAAATCATACATTAATTAATTAAAGGAGTGGAAAACAAATTCATAGAAACCTATGGTATCTTAAGCATGCAGAACAGCATTTTATTTCTCATAACGATAGAAATAAATGGGATGGGTAGACAGATATTTGTCAATGCAACATAAAACTGGAAAACAAGACAGAGGAGTGGAATTCAAACAACCCTAGATCTCCATCTCCATTAGCATCTGTTCCTTCGAGATAGGGAATGGAGTCAGGCCTTCACACAGTTGTACAAGCTCAGACCGGAGACCCTCATCTGCATATAGGATACAGATTATACTACTCCCCGCAGGCAATGCTTGTACTGCGATCTTCAACTGCTCTAGAACATGGACCTTGGCACAAGATGGATCATTTCCAAACAGGTCAATATCTATAAAGTATACTCCCTCTGCATTAGACACTGGATATGGAGGGGAACCAAGGCTAAGAAACCCTTCTAGATAGACATGGGGGCCATCACAGCCGATGGTGACCTTGGAAGAAGATGCAGAGTCAATTGAATCCCCAGAATCCGAGTAAATCCAGACAATCTGTCGTTTTAACAGAAGATTTAGGTTGGACTTATGAGTGGTAAGAGGAAACCAGCCTTGAACTAGAAATCCACCAGGAAGCAGTTGTGTTTTCTTGGACTCCTCAAAAAATCCGAGAATTTCCTCCGGTCCTAGAACAGATAAGTATTTAGATCTGTCCAAATTATTTACTCGAGACTCCAGTAACCTGAGCGTTGTTTTTAACTGGTCAGCAGGAAGGAACACCGAGATCACTGCCTAATAGAGAACACAATAGACATAGGAGAGTGGTTCAAAAATCTGAAAATGTTTAATGGAATAACTAAAGATAAATTATTATAAAAGTATTAGTAGAAGAAGAAAGGGAAGATAAGAAGGCAAAAAAACTGAAGAGAATCAAAAAAATATATAGGAGACATTATGAATAAATAGATTGACAGATAGAAAAATAGACAAATTATTCTGACCAGTAGTCAAATAATAAAAGTTTGGAGATTGAAGAGGATTGAACACTCAAACACACATATCACCTATTTGCTAATTAAGTTGTAATACTTTTGCTCTGCTCCTACTATTATCACTGCACTTGACAAACAACATTATTGTAGATCTCGGTTTGATAAACTGAACATATAACATATGACAAGGTGCAGAACTTTATTACAACATTGGTTTGATTTGTTAGCCTAGTTAAATTAGTAAGATACTGTAAAATGATACTGGAATATGGCTGGAGATATCAGTGCATCTACATTGATAAGATGAGGTGGGGAGAGGGTTTTGTTTGCTCTGCTTGACTAAAGGACCTGTTAATCTGTTTTTTTATGTTTGTTTTTTTCTTTAAACTAATAGGTAGTGTTGATCAAGCACCAAAGTGTTTGGGTGCTCGAGTAGAGCACTTCAGGATGTCTATTGGAGAAACCGAGTAGTGTTGATCGAGCTCCAAAGTGCTCATGTGCTTGGGTGTTCTACCGAGCACCCGCGCAGAATGGAAGTCAATGGGAGAACCCCAGGCACCCCCTGCTCTGAAGAAGGGAGAGTGTCAGGACTCTAGTTCAGCTTAGGAGTCCCTGATCTGACTCCATATATAGCCATGTCCAAATATGGAGTCAGTGCTTGGGGCCCCCCTTAATGTACTTTAATCTAATTTAGCCTGTATTTCAGAAAAGCTTCTGCCAGGATTCAAACTCACGACCTTCTTTATTAGATGCAAGGCACTTAACCGCTCAGCTATAATAGCTGCATAGCCAGTTACTAAAAAATAATAATAATAAAAAAATAATATGAGACTTCTACTGTACTGTACTTCTACTGAGACCTATACAGTAGAAGTCTCATTTATAAAAAATTTCTAGTGACTGGCTATGCAGCTATATAGTGTAGTGGTTAAAGTTCTGGGCTGTGATGCAGAAGCTGTGAGTTCATATCATGTCACAAACTTTTTCAAAAATAGAGGCTAAACTTAATTTAAACATTATATATATATATATATATATATATATATATATATATATATATATTTTACACATATACATACATACATACAGTGGATATAAAAAGTCTACACACCCCTGTTAAAATGTCAGGTTTCTGTGATGTAAAAAAATGGGACAAAGATAAATCATTTCAGAACTTTTTCCACCTTTAATGTGACCTATAAACTGTACCACTCAATTGAAAAACAAACTGACATCTTTTAGGTGGAGGGAAGAAAACAAAAGAAAAAAAAAAAAAACTTAAATAATGTGGTTATAACTGGGGATGTAACGGTGTTCAGAATTATGCAATCACATTCAAAATTATATTAAATAGGAATCAGCATTAGGGTTGAGTTCGTACCAAACTTTAGGATTTTGGGACCCCGGACCCGAACATTTCCGTAAAAGTTCGGGTTCGGATTCGGTGTTCGACGCTTTCTTGGCGCTTTTTGAAAGACTGCACAGCAGCCCGTTATACTACTGGCACCAAGAGGCCATCACAGCCATGTCTACTAATGGCATGGCTGTGATTGGCCAGAGCAGCATGTGACCCAGGCTCTATATAAGCTTGAGTCACGTAGCGCTGCACGTCACTCTGCTGTTACAAGTGTAGGGAGAGGATGCTGCTGGACTTGTGATTTCAGGGAGAGAATAGGAGAGAATCTAACTCAGCGATCTACAGACAAATAGTTGTGTGGGTGCAGGGCACAATCGTTTTACCCTGCCCTGAGCTCATTGACCAAAAAAATACAAACTTTTAGAATTCTGTGAGTTAGGTGGGTGGTGGCGGCGGCAGACATTTTATGCATGCTCAGTGCACCAGCACTGCATCTGAGCTTTTGGGACATTGCAAATCCCCATTTTTTTGGGGCAAACTACAACATCTGTATTAGTCAGTCTGCAATCTAAGGTAGAAATAAACCCATCATTTTCTGGGGTTTAAAAAAACGCACTTTTAAAAAAAAAAAAACTGTATTTTCCAGATCTGCAGGTGTTAAAGTCAAGTTTAATATATACAGCTTTCATATTCTGTTAGCAAAAAAAGACTTTTTTGGAAATCTACAACATCTGTATTAGTCAGTGTGCAATTTAAAAGGTAGAAATACACCGATCATTTTCTGGGTTTTTAAAAAACACACTATTTTGAACAAAAACACTATTTTCAGGCCTTGCAGCATCAGCACGTGTGAAATTACAGGCTTATATACTGCTGTCAAATTCAGTTGTTAAACAGTCGTTTGGGCAGAAAAGAATTTAGTTGGTAGCCTTTGATGCAGATGTCATTGTGAGATACACCCTTAATACATTTGGGTTACATTCAGAGATTTTAAATACTGCCATTTGGTGCACCAATACTAAATTCAGCCATAGACTGGTTCAGGCCCTGTGAGATACTACCTCTACATACAGTGGTCTGAATTAGGCATTTGAAATGCAGCCTTTTGAAATACAGCCATTTTGTGCAAAGATATATTTACTGCAGGCCTACACTGGTTCAGGCCCTCTGAGATACCACCTCTACATACAGGGGTTTGAATTAGGCATTTTAAATACAGCCATTTGAAATACAGCCATTTTGGGGGGGCGGAGCTAGCGCCTGAGCTGAATGGCAGCGTCCGTCTGAAGCTCCTGCTTACAACCTGTTGAGGGAACGGCAATCTTTAGCGAAGAGATCCAAAGATGGTCAAATACGGTGGCCAGAAGCACGGGGACCTGGTCCCACAAGCTAAACCTTCTCCTGCTGTCTCGGACATGACAAAATATCTGAAAAAACAGCAACCAGCCGCTCCGGCCAAGGAAACTAAGATGGCCGCGGCTCCCTGCAGCGCTCCACGAGGCCGCACCTCAAGCATATCTGAGGGTGAGGAAGACACAGGAGAGGAGGGTGAGTCCCGCAACCTCCCGGTTTCACGCCGCTTTATTAAACAAGCATTAGAGGAGGCAATGCACCCTATTTATTCCAAGTTACAAGAAGTAGCCCAAGACATTCAGCAGATAGGCCATAGAGTAGACTCGCTGGAGGCTACGCAGGCTGCGACGTTAGACCACAGCGCTGTAGTTACTCATTCTTTGTCTGCCTGCCAGTTCCACATCAATCAGCTTTATTCATCCCTGGAAGACCAGGAAAACCGAGGAAGGTGAAACAATCTCCGGTTCAGAGGGATCCCAGAGTCGGTCTCTGCCTCCGACATCCCAAATGCTATCACAAAGATTGTCGCTTCCTTGCTAGGGGACTTTGATCCTGCCATGTTGATAATTGAAAGGGCTCATAGAGCTCTACGCACTCGTCCAAAGGACAATGACCCTCCCAGGGACGTTATTTGTAGATTTTGGAATTTTCAAGATAAGGAAGCGATTTTAAAAGCAGCCAGAATCGCACCCTCGATCCTCCTGGAGGAGGCTCCGATACAAATATACCAGAACTTCTCCCTATCTACTTTGCAGAAAAGGCGAGTTCTAAGGCCTCTCACTACACTACTTAAAGAGGACCTTTCACTAGAATAAAACATCTAAACTAACTATACAGACATGGAGAGCGGCGCCCAGGGATCTCCCTACACTTACTGTTATTCCTGGGCGCCGCTCCGTTCTCCCGGTATAGGCTCCGGTATCTTCATAGTTAGGCTCCACCCAGGGGAACCTGCCAGGGTCTCCTTCTCCCATGCTGTAGTGCTGGCCAATCGCAGCGCTCAGCTCATAGCCTGAGAGGCTTTTTTTTCTCTCAGGCTATGAGCTGAGCGCTGCGATTGGCCAGCGCTACAGCATGGGAGAAGGAGACCCTGGCAGGTTCCACTGGGTGGAGCCTAACTATGAAGATCCCGGAGCCTATACCGGGAGAACGGAGCGGCGCCCGTGTATAACAGTAAGTGCAGGGAGATCCCTGGGCGCCGCTCTCCATGTCTGTATAGTTAGTTTAGATGATTTATTCTAGTGAAAGGTCCTCTTTAAAGAAAAGAAGATCCTTTACAGATGGTCTTTCCCCTTCGGGCTTTCTTTCCTAGTAGCTGGAAAAAGGATCATGATATCCTCCTTTTCTGACCTATCGGAAGCTTATACAGCTCTGGACTCTCCTCCGCTAAACATTCCAGATTGGGATAATGTACAAGACATTACAGCTTTACCAGCTTTGCCTGTTCTCCAGCCCTGGCAGCTTACTACAACGCCGAAAAAACAGAGATCCAAGAAGTCTAAAGACTTAACACCAAAGAAGACCCACTTCACCCAAGAAGATACCCGAGATCCCTGCGTTTTCTCCTCTCTTCTATATCCATTTGATATGATGGGACTCTAAATCTAACCCTACTTTTCACTCTAACTCTTTTCTGTGTATATCTGTCTAAGATATATGTGGATCTCACCTATATTTACATCCACTGCTTCTATTATTTTATTTTCCTGTCTGTCTCTCACTCTTCATAATCCTCTTTTGTACCCCTAAAATATTCTGTTATTTTTGCTTTGCCTCCACCTACTTTCTCAGCTCCTAATCCATATTCTTATCTCTTATATTATTTTTTATTTTTTTATTACTCTTGCCTGTTCCCTCCTCGATACAGGTTTTTGTGAATTTAATTCACTCTACCCCTACTCTCATGTGGTTGTTGAACATGCGACTTCCTTTGTTGTTGTTATACCACTCATTGTGGTCCCAAATTTCTGTTCTTATGTTATTATGTTATACTACTGGGTTTTCTGCCTTTAACAGGCTTATTACATCTAGCTATGTTTTCTATCCTATGGTAGCCAAGACATGTCTGAACTAATAATAGTCTCATACAATGTAAAAGGGTTGAGATCTCCCTCTAAGCGCAGTCAAATTTTTTCTCTTCTATGGAAAGAAAAAAGTTCAGTGGTTTTCCTACAAGAAACCCACTTCAAACAGAATCATTTCCCAGATCTCTCATTCTCCAGGTACCCCACATGGTATCACTGTGGTGCAGATGGAGCGGCATCTAAAGGGGTCAGTATTGGCTTCCGGCGTGGTACCCCTTTCACTTATGTAAGCCACATTCAAGACCCTGAGGGTCGCTACATTATATTAAAAGATAAAATTGGTCAAACATTATACACCTTTGTGAATGCCTACGCCCCAATACAGACCAAACTAGATGGATTGCAAGCCTTTTCTCCCTAGTTGAGAGGCATAGTGAAGGTATCTTAATATTAGCAGGTGATCTGAATATGCCTTTTAACGCCCTAATTGATACAGCTTCAAAAAAATCAGCTCTTCCCTCTAAAGCTATCCGAGCTACTCTGGCTAAATTGTTTAATCTTGGACTCAGATGTTTGGAGATGCCATAATCCTAACTGCATTGACTATTCCTTTTTCTCTGCAGCCAATAACTCATATAGCAGAATTGACTACATTCTGATATCGAAAGAGCATCTGCAACTTTGCACCTCGGCGAAAATAGGGACCATGACGCTGTCAGACCACTCACCTATCTTCTGCTCCTTACGTCCTCCTCAGGGACTAGGTAGGAAAACTGGTTGGA
Source organism: Bufo bufo (assembly GCF_905171765.1). Classification (NCBI taxonomy): domain Eukaryota; kingdom Metazoa; phylum Chordata; class Amphibia; order Anura; family Bufonidae; genus Bufo; species Bufo bufo. The sequence goes on from NC_053389.1 coordinate 801,977,446, forward strand.
GGTTCAACGAGTCCATCCTGGACAATGCCACTCATAAAAAACGAATAATGTTCCTTCTAAAAGAATACTTTCTCATTAATCATACGCGTGACATCTCCCCTAATACCCTATGGGATGCTCATAAAGCATTTATAAGAGGCCAACTAATAAGTCTCTGTTCACATTTGAAGAAGGAATCTGATAAGAAAGTTAACTCTCTACTCTCCAGAATTAATATACTGGAGAAGACCCATAAAATTTCCCTGCTCCAACTCCATCTATCTGAATTACTGACGCTTAAAACGGAGCTAAAAAACTTGCTAAATGAACGTTCTGCGAAGTTCTTTTTAAGTTCTCAACAAAAAATATTCGCCCATGGAGATAAAGCAACAAAATTCCAAATACAGAGAATAAAACGTAGGAAAATGACAAGTTTTGTACACAACAGAGCTTCTTCAACGGGCTCCATGCTGTTCAAAACTGAAGAAATCGCAGAACAATTTAAGCTTTATTATGAATCCCTTTATAATCTTCCCCCACCACTCCTTCCTAATTCTGGAATGGATACAGTGCAAAATATTTCCTACTTCCTCAGTTCTCTACATCTCCCAGCCCTCTCAGAAAGCCAATGTAGCCAGCTTGCTGCTCCCTTTACCATGTCTGATATTCAAGAGGCACTGAATTCCTCTCCATCCGGCAAAAGCCCTGACCCAGACGGCTTACCTCTGTCCTACTACAGAGCTTTTTCTGACATTTTATTCCCCCACCTTCTTCCAATTTGTAATATGCTCTACAAATGCTCTACACAATACCCCTGTATCGCCAGACATGTCTAGAGCTACAATCACGATTATCCCCAAACCTGGCAAAGACCATTCAATATGTGCAAACTACCGTCCTATATCCCTGCTTAACACTGACCTTAAACTACTAGCTAAAATGCTGGCTACTAGACTGCAAAAACTTCTCCCCTCCCTAATACATCCTGATCAGGTAGGCTTTGTTAAAGGAAGAGAGGGGAAAGATAATGTTATGAAGATTCTGAATGCCTTATATTTCTCCTCCCTCAGAGGGATCCCTTTAGTCCTGCTAGGTACCGATGCTGAGAAGGCGTTTGATAGAATAGATTGGCTGTATATTAGCCTTACACTCGCCAAATTTAACATCCCAGATCAATTCTCCAACGAGATTAAGGCTATGTATCATTCCTCCTCAGCATCGGTACTAGTTAATGGCAATTTATCTCCTAGTTTTTGTATAAAAAATGGTACTAGACAGGGCTGCCCCTTTTCTCCGCTAATATTCGTATTGGTAAAGGAGATGCTTTTACAGGCCCTGAGACAACAAAAAGATATAGTGGGACTTAGGGTTGGCGATCAGGAAATTAAACTGGCCGCCTTCGCTGATCTCCTAATCTGCACAACTAACCCGAAAAAATCCCTCCCATCCATATTATCCTTATTGGATATATTTAGATCCCTTTCAAACTTTAAATAAACCCCGCAAAATCACAACTCTTACACAGAGGTTTCCCCCCTCAGCAATTAGATCTCTCAAACTTCAATCTCCTTTTAACTGGTCTACACAAATATTAACCTACCTAGGTGTGAAGATCTCTCCTAATACTGCAGATTTATATAAATTAAATTATATCCCACTTTTGCACTCGGTTATCGCCCAGATGGACTCGTTGGACCTCCCATACCTATCATGGTTTGGCAGAAAGAGTATGGTATCGGCCTTGATCCTGCCCAAATTAACATATGTCATGCAGACTCTTCCCATCAAAATTCGGAGGTCCTTCTTTAACAGGTTTAACAAAGCAGTTTGCAAGTTTATCTGGAAAGGACGTCGACCCAGAATTTCCTTTGACAATCTTACTAAACCAAAGCAGAGGGGAGGTATAAATCTCCCCGATCCTGAATTATATATGAAGGCCATACATCTAGCCAGAGTAGTGGATTGGATTAGAACTCCAGCCCATAAATTTTGGGTTCATATGGAAAGTAACTTCCTTCCCTCCACTCCAAAGGCTCTATTGCTAGCTGGGAAACCCTTTCCCCCATTGAATCAAATTCAAAATCCACTGATAAGATGTTCGCTGGCAGTATGGGACTGGTTCTCTTCTCATAACAATCTCCTCACCACCGCTTCATTACTCCTTACTCTTAAAGATGTGATAGATCTAGCACCCCTGGATCTAAAAGAGTCGTGTCACCCCCAGATTAGACACTCTAAATTGCTCATCTCTGAAATCCTAAACGAAGAGGGTAAGGTCCCCCCCCTTCCGCTTCTTTTTAAGGACCTGAAGGAGTCTGTCTCTCTCCTTCACACACAAACACATTGTGTCTGAAGTGACCTCTATAAACAACTCCTCCCACGTGCCACCCCCGTCCTCTTGGTTTGATGAATTAATTGGGTCCAAACAACCACCACAGAGATTAATCTCATCCTTATATAAAAGGATGAAGTCCCCCGTAACTGCTGCCAAACCAGCAATAGTGGGTGTCTGGGAAAAGGACCTTAACCGTTCCCTGACTCCCACAGAGATCAAAGTGATGTTCTCTATACCTCACAAAACTTCTAGATGCATCCGTATCCAAGAAAATGGGTACAACATCATGATGAGGTGGTACAAAACGCCAGAA